>NW_025728741.1:0-41089 GCF_021461385.2 Schistocerca piceifrons
CTCCGGTGGCGGGCGCGCTCTTCCTCGCCGCCTTGGTGGCGAGCTGTTTGCGCGGCGCCTTTCCGCCGGTGGACTTGCGGGCCGTTTGCTTTGTGCGGGCCATGGCGGTAGCGTTGGCGGTAGCGGAGCGGCGTGCGTGGAGGTTAGGTGCGGCGCGGCGTCCGGTGCTGCCTTGACAACGGGCCCGCGCGCCTCCGTGCTGCGCTTATATGCCCTCGGTTGCGCGTGGTGGGGGGAGGGCGGGCCAGAGTCTATATAGGGGGGCGGCGGGCGCGCTGGGCGCAGACCGTAGCCGACTCGCCAGCCGCTGCAGCTGCTGTTTGTGCACGTTTTGCTTTGCCCGAGGAAGGAAGGATGACAGGCCGCGGCAAGGGAGGAAAGGGGCTCGGCAAGGGTGGCGCCAAGCGGCACCGCAAGGTGTTGCGCGACAACATCCAGGGCATCACGAAGCCCGCCATCCGCCGCCTGGCTCGCAGGGGCGGCGTGAAGCGCATCTCTGGTCTGATCTACGAGGAGACCCGCGGGGTGCTGAAGGTGTTCCTGGAGAACGTGATCCGCGACGCGGTGACGTACACTGAGCACGCCAAGCGCAAGACTGTGACGGCCATGGACGTGGTGTACGCCCTGAAGAGGCAGGGGCGCACCCTGTACGGTTTCGGCGGTTAGGCTGCGTCGCAGCGGGCGCTGGCCTTCCCGCGGCCGTGCTTGTGGGTGGGAGAGACTAGAAAACGGCCCTTTTCAGGGCCACCACACTGTTCGGAAGTTGAAAAGTGCGAAAGAGTCTGTGTTGTTGTTGTTGTTGTTGCTGCGTGTGTGTGCGCTGTGTTGTTCGTTTGTTTGTTTGTTTGTTTGTTTGTTTGTTTCTTTCTTTCTTTCCGTTTGAGCGACGTGATGTGGCTGGGAGGGGAGAAGGAAAGGAAACGTGTCATGTGGCTGGCTGTGTGTGGAGCTGCTTCGTTTGTGTTTGTTATTGTGTGTCTTTGTATCGATCGCGACGGAGATGGCGGGCTGTGTGTTGTTGTGCGAGAGAGGCGGTAATTATTTGCTTGCGTGGTTTGGCTCTGTGTGTTTGCGGCGGCGTTGGGGTTTCCGAGGCAAGGCGTGTGGGCATAGGCGGCCGGATCAGCTGTTTCGTTCGTGTCGACGGCCGTTGCGCGCGGGAGTGGAGGGCGGTGTGTCGACACGCCTCCCTTTAACAATGGTCATTATTGCTGCCGTTGTCGTTTGGAAGGCGACTCTGCGACCGTGCAAAATGTGTGTGTGTGTGTGTGTGTGTGTGTGTGTGTGTGTGTGTGCGGGCTGTGTGGACGACAAGATGGCGGACGTGCGCCGGCGGCGGCGGCTGTGCTGTGAAAGTGCAAAGTTGAAACAAAACAAGGTGCGGCGAGGACGACTGAAATTTTGCTTTGGACGTAGGTTTGTGTGGTGGCCCTGAAAAGGGCCGATTGTTGTGGGCCGGGCCGAGCCGAGCCGGCAAAGCGCGTTGCGTGCAGGGGAGCACGCGGCGCTGCGATTGCCTGGCCTCCTTTAGGCCTTCTTCTCGGTCTTCTTTGGCAGCAGGACGGCCTGGATGTTGGGTAGGACACCACCCTGTGCGATGGTGACGCCCGACAGGAGCTTGTTGAGCTCCTCGTCGTTGCGGATGGCAAGCTGCAGGTGGCGCGGGATGATGCGCGTCTTCTTGTTGTCGCGGGCCGCGTTTCCGGCCAGCTCGAGCACCTCAGCCGCGAGGTACTCCATGACGGCGGCGAGGTAGACGGGCGCCCCGGCGCCGACGCGCTCTGCGTAGTTTCCCTTGCGCAGGAGGCGGTGGATTCTGCCGACCGGGAACTGGAGCCCAGCCCTGCTTGAGCGGGACTTTGACTTGCCCTTGACTTTGCCTCCCTTTCCGCGTCCGGACATGGCGATGGGCTAGCGACGGTGCACACGAGAAGGAAACGAAAACGACCGGTGCGAGCGGCAGCGAGTCGAGCAGCGGAGTGCGTGCCGGCGCAGCCGGGGTGGGGGTGCTTTATGGGCTCGGGTGCGGCGGCCGGTTGCGCGCGCGCCCCATTGGTCGGCGGCCGCAACAGGGCGAGCTGGTAAAGGTGCGGCGGCGGCTGGCGGCGGGTGCCACTGTGTGGGGAGACGCTGACTAGAGCGGAGCGCTTGCTACTGGTGTTGCTGCTGCCGCCGTACGTTGGTTCGAGATGCCGCCCAAGACTAGCGGGAAGGCCGCCAAGAAGGCTGGCAAGGCGCAGAAGAACATTTCGAAGGGCGACAAGAAGAAGAAGCGCAAGAGGAAGGAGAGCTATGCCATCTACATCTACAAGGTGCTGAAGCAGGTGCACCCTGACACGGGCATCTCGTCGAAGGCGATGAGCATCATGAACAGCTTCGTGAACGACATTTTCGAGCGCATTGCGGCCGAGGCTTCTCGCCTGGCGCACTACAACAAGCGCTCGACCATCACGTCCCGCGAGATCCAGACCGCTGTGCGGCTGTTGCTGCCTGGCGAGCTGGCCAAGCACGCCGTGAGCGAGGGCACGAAGGCGGTGACCAAGTACACGAGCTCCAAGTAAGGAGGTGGCTCTGGAACGGAAGGAAGGATGGAGAGAGAATGCTCCTCCGTTGCGAGAGCGGCAAAACGGCCCTTTTCAGGGCCACCAACTTGCCTTTTGCGGGAAGGGCGGAATTGTTGTTGTTGTTTGTGTGGACGGCTGTGATGTATGTGTGCATTTTGATTGTGGGTGGGGGGGGGCGCGTCAAAGCGTGTTGCGCGGGGTACGGCCACGAGGTTGGTCGCCGTGGCGTGGAATGGTGGCACGCCTCGTTGGCGTGGTTTTTGACCCATTTGGTGTTGTTGGTGTGTGGTGTTACCTGTCTGCGAGGGGGGACAGTGCGATCGCCGACTTTTGTGTCACCGTAACGACGGCCGTTTGCGGGTTTGTTTTTTGCACATCATACATGGCGAGGGTGAAATGTGAAATGTTGTTTTTTTTTGTGGTTTTTTGTTTGCCGCCCACTATTCCCTTTGCTGTACGCCGAGTTTGACAATGGTGCGACGTAACTGCAGCGTGGAGGTGTGTGAGTGACGTTGAAATGAACGTGCCATGAAGACGCATTGTTGTTGCATTGTACTGTACGTGTACGGCGACACGCACGATGATGTACCATTCGACTCTGATTTTTGATAGCCGTGTCTGACTGATTGCGTACGACGCACGCACACCGATGTCGTCATTCAAGATGCACGCGTGTCCAGTGCAGTACAGTAAGCGCGACGCTAGACGACGGCGGCGGCGGCGGCGGCCGTTTTTGGCGAATGTCTGTACACGTGTTTGTCTGTGTCCATCCGGTATGTATTTGTTTGTTTGAAAGTGTTTTGTGTGTCGGTGACGTGGTCCGATCCGTCGCCCCCCTGAGTAACTGTCGATCGGCGCGATAGACCGGCGTCACGCAACTGAACCGAAGTCGTGGGCACACCCGTCATACTGTTGTACACCGTCGCGCTGAGAACGGTAACGACAGGTTGACTTTGATCGGTCGAATGTCTGGGCAGAACGTGAGGAAGGAGGCAAGAGTGCAGGAGGAAAGGACAGAGGGGGGGGGGGCAAAAGAGAGAGGAAGGGAAAAAGGGGAGAAACGCATTCGTAGAGCAACGGAACGTTCCCGTGTCGGAGGCGTATTGGAGCCGCACTGAAATGCGTTTAACGGCGGCGCGGCTGCAAGTGTCTGCCGTGGTGAACGTTACCTTTGACGGCTGCATTGGCCTTTGCTTTTTGCTTTTGCTTTCGCTTTCGCTTTCCCGGTTGTACGTAACGTTTGTTGTATGGTTGGTTCTGAGGAAGAGTGTGTGACAGTGCCGTGCCGTCCATGTTCGTGTGCCCTCCCATTGTGTGTATGCTATTGTCTGTGTACTTGAATGATGTATGTAGGTGTTAGTGGACGTGTTTTACCAGTGGGGGGAAATGGATCGTCGATAGTTGGCGTCACTCTGTCACGGTCGAGATGACGCACCCTCCGTACAGAAAGGTGTCGGGAAAGTGTGTGTGTGTGTGTGTGTGTGTGTGTGTGTGTGTGTGTGTGTGTGCGTGCGTGCGTCCGTGAATTGGCAGTGTTTGGAGGTGGGCGTGCCCTGCATGTGGCCCGGAAGGCTGTTCGTTTGGCGGTAGTGTTGTGTGGACAGGGGAGGGGCATGCGTAACGCTGCTGGCATGGCATTTCGGGAGATGGGAGGGGGCAAACGAGGAAACGAGGAGCGGCGGCCAAAGACGGGACGGGGAGGGGCGCGGTGTGGGTGGCTTGCGCCTGTGCTCGGCGTTGTGGTTTGTGCAAAAGAGGAGGAGAAAAAACAATGAGTTGCCAGGGAGGGGAGCGGTGTTGTGTTGTGGTTGTCGTGGTGTAGCCGCAGACGCGGCTGTCAGTGAACGTGGCGAGACGGACGGATGCGCGGAGGGGCGGGGCGGCGCATTTCGCCGGTGCCGTGCCGTGCCGTGCCATGCCATGCCTGAAAGCCGCGTGGTCGCTGTGTTGTTGGTGGCGTGGGGGCGAGGAGAGTACCGTACGGGTGTGCTTGTGCGCCGGAAATGGCACACTGCGCCTGCCCGTCTTGGAGGCTGATGGCGTGGTGTGGAAATGGGGCGCGGTGATGTTGAAGCAGTTGAAGAACAGAAAAGAAACCAAGAAGAAAACGGAAGGCGTGATGCGGCGGTGGTGGTGAGAGCGGGAAAAACAAAACAAAACAAAAAAAAAGAAAGAAAAAAAAACAACAAGAAAAAAGAAGGAAAAACAACAAGAAACAAAAAAAGAAAACAAAAAGTCTATCAATATTAAAATGTAAATGGAAATGGAAATGGAAATGGACCCAGGTATAACCTCCCTGCACAAATAGCAGAGAGTCCGATGATAATAAAAATGTGCCAGAATGTTAACGTCCCTACAAAACAAACCCAACGATAATATTAATGAAAGAATGAACCGTATGTAACATTGCAACAGACATAATGGAACCTGATAAATTGTATAAGGGCAGCAGCGTTGACCTTTGGCCCTGTATTCAGAATAAAAAGAGCCAAAGATCGTTACCCCAATGAAAAAGACACTGAAACACGTATGTAACATAGCAGCGATGGCGAGACATTGTAGCATCTGTGACCAGAGAGTTTGCGCTGGACCGCGCGAGTGTTGCGAGCGGTTCTCAGTCAGTCAGTCAGTCAGTCAGTCAGTCAGTCAGTCGTTGCGAGTCTGTAGCTCTGTCTAGTTGAGGGCTGTACTCTGTCAGTAGTCGTCGCGTGCAGTACGCTAATAGTCGTCATGCAGAGCGGTCGGTCAGTAGTAGCAGCCGAGTGCGGTTGTGTGATGTAGGCGGTCGGCAACACTGGTCAAGATGGTGAAGGAGGTATACTGTTAATTAATATAATCATTAGATAATGAAAAATTATATTTATTGTAATTAATTCTCCAACAAGTTCCCCAAAAATAATTTTTATTTCAAAAGCATTTTTCAAAAATGTAATGTTTTATTGAACTAAAGAGTTCGTTGCACTTCCCATTTCATTCCACTTCTTTGAAGAAAAATTTCACTAAAATCACAAAAAAAGAGAATATTATTATTTGCAATGCAGTTCCTCCAAGCGCTGCGCAACAACAAGAGCAGAAATGTGACATCCATTTATTCTGAGGTAAGACTTTAATTCTGATTGTTTTGCACAGGGCCAAAGACCGATATTTCGGCTCAATTGAAGTTTCTTGTCACTGAACGGACTTTAAATGTTGTGAAGAATTTATATTTGAGTCGGATTGCGAATTTCACATTTTTGTTGCCATTTTCAATACCTCTCATTGTGGGCGAGGTTACAATTAGCGCAATGTCCATTAGCATCCGTAAATAACATTGTCCATTATTTTAAATTTTGCGGGGAGGTTACAACACACAAAAAAAAAAAAAAAAACAAAAAAGTTGCATTTATATCCGCTCCTCAATTGTAGATACCCCTTACACAGCTGTGTGCAATGAATGAGTGCTGGCTGGTAATTAATTGCACTCCTTGGAGGGAAATGCCATAGGAAGTAGTCTTTAAAAAGTGAATGTTTTTCGTTAAAAGACAAAAGTTGCTTTAGAAAAAAGTAATAGTGGGGCTTTTGTTGTTGAACAAAATAAGTACAATGAACATACGTTATCAGATTTGCGCAATGCAGCTTCACACTACCTTTTGATTATAACACAATATACTATACATCGTCCCGAACCGTGACCAGAGTCGCGAGACGAGCAGAGCACGCCGCCGACGCCCGCTCAGTACAACCGTCCACCCGCTACTACTGTCGACCGACTACTACCTCTCCCGACTCGCGCTACAATATATATAACAACTGTTCCTGGCGACCCGGTGCGTGCCACTACTGTCGTCTGGCGCGGTCCAAGCGCCGACTAGCAACGATAAATAACTCTCTGGTCAGACAGAGATGCTGTCATGCCTCGCCATCGCTCTGGTAACGAATACATACGTGTTGCAGCGTGCGTACCACCGGAACACGCAGTGGCGGAGCCAAAGACTGTGTTGTCGAGGTCGAGTGCGAGCGGGAAGAGAGGCAGCGTCGGCACGGAGATGCAAGCGAGCGAGACGCACGGGGGCTGCGGCGTGGCGCGTTTGCGGTCGGCGCCTTTGGTGGCAACGGCCGGGACAAGCAGCGGTGTATGGTGTGGTGCGGGGCGGACAGGGGCGGCGGTGGACGGGGAGGAGGCGGCGCGACGACGGCATGGGGGCGAAAACGGGACGGGGGACGGCGGATGTTGAGAGGCGTCACGCGCGGACAGGACACAGGACACAGACACAGAGACACACAGATTGGAAAGGGAGGGTGCGCGGTAGTAGTTGGGAATGTGCGTACCGTGCGGGATGGGAGTGGGCGAGGAACACGGTCGTGGCCCCTGTTTGTGGGTGCGTGTGATGACGTCGGTGTGTTGTGGGAAGGGAAGGTGCTGTGGCGGCGGCGCGTAATGGGCGTAGGCCGAAAAGAGAAAGGAACGTGGGCAGTGTGTTGGCAAGCGTCGGTTCGACTGCGACGTTGATGGGCAGGGCAAGGTTAATGGTGGTAGGAGTAGGCGTGTGGGCGCAAAAAATCTGCCGCTGCAGGCGGTGCCGTAACCGCCATGGGGCGGGAAGGAGAGAGGGCCAAAGAAAGAAAGAAAGAAGAAAACAAAATAAAAAAAAAAAAGGAGGGGGGGGGGGGGCGAAAGGAAGGCAGGAAGGACAAGAGGCGAGGCGACGGCTTGCTTTGTGTATCGGTCGGTCTCTGGCTATGCTTCGTTTTCTGCAGCAGGGTCGGTGCGCGGCGTGGCTCGCGGCAGTGGGAACGCCTGGCGGCTGGACGGCCAGCAATGCGGTTGGATGGGCGGCCACAGCACCGCACCTGTGCCCGAGGAGGAGACGCTGGCGGCGGGCCCTGAGGTGAGGCCGGCTCGGCTCGGCTGGGGCTGTGGATGTGTAGGTGTGCGCCGCTGCTGCAACAACGAGTAAAACGCGAGAAGAAGGGATGGCGGTAGAGAGAAAAAAAAAAAAAAGGTCGTGTTGTGTTGATGCGCAGGCAGACGCGTACAGAGAGACGAGCCCGGTCTGCAGCAGGGTGTGGCCGTGCCGAGTGCAGAGCAGCGGCGGCTCGGTTCGGTTCGGTTCGGCCCGGCGGGCCGCGCTGTTGTCGCGGACGTGAGCGCCCCCTGGCGGGTGGCCGGAGGCGGCGCGGCGTGTTGGACGTGTGGCTGGTGGCAGTGCACAATTTGCGAGTGGCTGGCGGTGTGGCGTGGCGGTTGGCGCGTCGGGCGGCGGAGAGGGAGAGAGAGGAGAGGTATGTGTTGCGGGCGCCCTTTGCTGCGCTGCGTCGTTGCGTGTGCCGTACAGGGCGGGCGCTTGTCGACTGTGTGGGCGGTGTGGCGAATTGGCGTGAAACGGCTGCCGAGAGGTGTGTGGTAGCGAGCCGGTCGGTGTCAGTGCGAAGGGGAATGTGCGTGCGTTTGGCGGTTTCGGTGTGCTTTTTGCGGCGTGAGAGTGGGAATTAGTGGGGCCGGCTGTTGTGTTTGTTCCTTGTGTCTTGTGTCGTGTAGGTAGCTTGATGGCAACGTGGAAGGACGCCGGTTTCGTTTCGAGCCTTGCGTGTGGTTGTCGACGTTGACTGGTTGGCGTGTGCCGATGCACGTGCATGTGTGGGTCGCGAGTGCGTTTTTGGCTGGCTGTGTGTGTGTGTGTGTTTTGGGGGGGAAGGGGGAGGCGGTGGTGAAAGTGCAGTCGTTGCCACGGGCGTCGTCGGGTCGGGTGGGGCTGGGGCTGTGCGTCGTGGCGGAAAGGTGGTAGGTTGCGGGAAGCGAGCCCGTCGTTGACGGTGTCGCGTGAGTTGTGAATCGAGTGGGGCGCGGGGCGCGGGGCGCGGGACAGGAGCAGCGTGCCGCTGCGTCGTGGTCGTCAGCAGAGGCTGTGCGTGTGCTTGTCCTTTTTGTGGGCGGTTCGTGCGAGGCGTTTTTGTTTTGTGTTGCCCTAGTTGTTAGTTTATTTTGTTTGTGTTTGTTATTTTGAGACGACGACTGGTTGGTGGCGTGCGCGCGAAGTGGCGGTGTGCGCTTCCCGTGTCGTTTGTGTTGTTTTTTTTTTGTTTTTGTTTTTGTGTGTTTTTTTTTGCACTGGGCCCCGGGGGGTGGGTGGGTGCGTGCGTGTGTGTCGATTGCCGGCTGGCGAAAGGTGCGCCATCGGCGGGGTGGGTCGCCGGCACGAGTAGAGGCGGCGGCGTTGTTGCTGTTGTTGTGTGGTGTTTGTTTTGTTCGGCTGTGTCGGCGAGCTGTGTTGCGGTGCGTGTGAATGGTGGTGCAAAAGTGCTGGCGTTGGGGCTGCGACTGCGACGGCGGCGAGCCGCGGGCGCGCATGATAGTGATGTTGTGAACAGCGGCTGTGTACGGTAGTGGTGTTGTTGTAGCACGACGTGCATCCGGGCCGGCGCGGAAAGCGCAGTTGCGGGCGGTTGCCCTTCGGTGCCAGCCATGTCGCGTGAGCGGCGGGTTGCTGTGGTGTCGACACGTGGTGCTCTGGGTTGTTGTGTGGTGCCCTTTGGCCGGTGGGGGTGGTTCGCGTGCGTCTCGTTCGCGCTCGGTATCTGGTCGTGGTCGTGCTGCTCCCCCGTCTGTCGGCGGTTTTCGACGTCGTCTGTACGTTTTTGTCCGTTTGCGGCGGTGCCTGCCGACGTCGTCCCGTCGCGACCTTTCAACCGAAAGTGTGGCGCCCGAAGGTGAACGAACGTAACCCTGACCTCGGCGCTTTACGCTGAGCCGAGCGAACCGAACCGAACCTAACCTGTGGTGTGGTGAGGTGAGCTCAGCCTGTGAGCCCCAAACGTCTACGTAAGGTAAGCTGTCCGGCGGCTCACGCCTCACGTTTTGAACGCTTTTTTAACCTACGTTTGACGCTTCTTAACCTAGCACTGACCCCTTAACCTAACGTGTAACGTAACCTAACGTAACCTAACCTAACCTAACCTAACCTAACCTAACCTAACCTAACCTCTGACGCCTGACGTGTTTGAATGCTTAACCTAAGTTTGACGCTTAACCTAACCCAAGTCCCCTTAACCTAACCCACGTCCACCTAACCTAACCGAACCTAACCTAGACGTGTAAACGTAATGTGTAACGCGCAACGTGTAAGGTCGGCTGTCGTGTGTGCTGACGGCAGATTGGGTTGGTCTGTAGATTCGGATTGCGGTTTGCCTCGGTCGAGGGGTTGGGTCGGAAGCGGCGAGGGGCGGCGGCGCCTGTTGCGCAGGCGGCGTCCGTTTGCGGCGGGCAATTGTTGAGAAACGGCTGTGAATGTTGGCGGGCGAGAGGAGGAGGACGGCGCGCGATGTGGCCCGACGGCTGCGGGCCGATCGGGAAACGGCGGGAGGGCGACGGAAGGCGATGGGGCGGCGGAGGCGCGTTTGCACGGCCGTCATCGCCGCACGCCTCGGCTTGTGTGGCTGTGGCGCCGGCCGCGCTGGCCGGGCTGCCGCGGCGACGGTGTGGGAGTTTTGCCGAAGGTTTGGCCATTGTGGCGGGTCGTCGGCTGGGGCTGTGGGGGCGGCATTTGGGCGGGGGCGGCGATTCTCGGCGGGCCGACCCAGGCTGTAGCGCGCGGTAGCTGCAGTTTGGCCGTGGTTTGCGGCGCTGCCGTGGCGACTGGTTGGCGACTGTGGTGTGGCTGTGTGTAGCCCCATCCTCGGTGGTTTGAAAGGCGCGGGCGGTTGTGGCGCAGCTTTGGGGCTGCTCCGCACAGGCTGTCGGACGTTGGGCGGTAGCAAGCGCGGGAGGCGCGGCGCGGCGGCGCGCAGAGTGGCGGCCGCTCTCTCGGCCGTCCGCGCCCGCCCGCGACACTGGCTGGGCCCTTGTGATTCTCTGCTCTGCTCTGCCGTGCTGTGCTGTGCTTGCGTGCCTGCCGTCCCGCTCGCTCTCGCTCTCGCTCTCGCTGTGTGTTACGCGCGTCGTCGAAATGGCAGATCAGGCGGCTACGAACGAGACTGCTGCGGCACCCGCCGCCACCGGCACTACGAAGAAGGCCAAGTCTGCGTCGTCTGCGAAGAAGCCGCGCGCCAAGCCTGCGCACCCGCGCACCTCTGAGATGGTGACGGCCGCCATCAAGAGTCTGAAGGAGCGCGGCGGGTCGTCGCTGCAGGCGATCAAGAAGTACATAGCCGCGCACTACAAGCTGGACGCGGAGAAGCTGGCGCCGTTTATCAAGAAGTACCTCAAGTCGGCCGTCGTGGCGGGCGAGCTGGTGCAGACGAAGGGGAAGGGCGCGTCCGGCTCGTTCAAGCTTGCCGGCGCCGGCGGCGGGGGGGCGGCCGAGGGCGGCAAGGCTCGTGCTGGCGGTGCCAAGAAGAAGCGCGCCGCTCCGGCCAGCAAGGAGAAGAAGGGCGCCCGTGCGGCCGGCGCAAAGAAGGCTGGTGGCGTGAAGGCGGCGACCGGTCGGAAGGCGGGCGCCGCCAAGAAGGCGTCTGCGGCGTCGGCCGCTCCCGCGGGTGCGAAGAAGGCGGCTGCGGCCAAGCCGGCCAAGGCCAAGTCGCCGTCGAAGGCGAAGAAGGCCGCCAAGGTTCCGACGAAGAAGCCGAAGGCGCCGCGCCCGAAGAAGGCGACGACGCCGTCTAAGGCGAAGGCTTCGCCCAAGAAGAAGAAGTAGAGTAGAGTAGAGGAGAAAGAGATGGGAAAGGAAGGGTTTGGCGCTTGACCCCGTCGTCCCCACCCCCCGTCGTCGTCTAGTGGCGCGCAAGAGACGCGCGGCCCAAAACGGCCCTTCTCAGGGCCATCAAAGCACGTCGGGGAAGGTTTTGATTGTCGTGTTGCGTTTGGTGTGGGTGTCTGTCTGTATGCCCGTGGGGATGCTGTTTGCGTGCCGTGGTGGTTTGATTGCGGGGGTCGGTGGCGGGTGTGGGCGGCGGTAGCGGTAAGCGGTGTTGTTGTTGTCGTGGTTGATTGTCGCCGTGTTTGTGGCGGCGGCCGACGGTTGGTTTTCTGTCACGTTGTTTTGTTTGAATACGTTGGTTGGCTTGCCTGCGTTCGTTCTTCTCGGATGTGTGTCTTGTCTAGTCGTGTCTGGTCTTTGTTTTGTTTCTTTGTGTGTGTTATGTTTTGCAACGGGGGGCACGTTGAGATGTGGAAGGAGTCGGCGGGGATTTCGGTGGCGTGTAGAGCGAGCGAGCGCGCCTGCCTGGCCGTTGGCCGTCGGAGTGGAGTGCGGGTTTTTTTTGTTTTCGAAACGAAAGCGGCGGCCGGCCAGCCACCCGTGCGGTGTGACGTCGGCCGTTGGGTATTGTGCGCTTTGAGCGCCGGGGAGGGATGATGTGTGATTGTTGCGCGCTGCTAGCAGGCAGGCAGAGTGAGCGGGTGTGTGTGGCGGACGGACGGGAAGTGGTGGTTTTTGTTTTTGGGTTGCGGGGCGAGAGGCAGGCGACCGACAAAGTTTGCTCGCGACGGAGAGATGTTAGTGGCCCTGAAAAGGGCCGTTTTTGTTTGTGCGGTGCGGTGCCGCGGCGCGGTTTAGGCGCGCTCGCCGCGGATGCGGCGCGCGAGCTGGATGTCCTTGGGCATGATGGTGACGCGCTTGGCGTGGATTGCGCACAGGTTGGTGTCTTCGAAGAGGCCGACGAGGTAGGCCTCGCTGGCCTCCTGCAGGGCCATGACTGCGGAGCTCTGGAAGCGCAGGTCGGTCTTGAAGTCCTGGGCGATCTCGCGCACTAGGCGCTGGAATGGCAGCTTGCGGATGAGCAGCTCTGTGCTCTTCTGGTAGCGCCTGATTTCTCGCAGGGCGACGGTGCCCGGCCTGTAGCGGTGGGGCTTCTTGACGCCTCCGGTGGCGGGCGCGCTCTTCCTCGCCGCCTTGGTGGCGAGCTGTTTGCGCGGCGCCTTTCCGCCGGTGGACTTGCGGGCCGTTTGCTTTGTGCGGGCCATGGCGGTAGCGTTGGCGGTAGCGGAGCGGCGTGCGTGGAGGTTAGGTGCGGCGCGGCGTCCGGTGCTGCCTTGACAACGGGCCCGCGCGCCTCCGTGCTGCGCTTATATGCCCTCGGTTGCGCGTGGTGGGGGGAGGGCGGGCCAGAGTCTATATAGGGGGGCGGCGGGCGCGCTGGGCGCAGACCGTAGCCGACTCGCCAGCCGCTGCAGCTGCTGTTTGTGCACGTTTTGCTTTGCCCGAGGAAGGAAGGATGACAGGCCGCGGCAAGGGAGGAAAGGGGCTCGGCAAGGGTGGCGCCAAGCGGCACCGCAAGGTGTTGCGCGACAACATCCAGGGCATCACGAAGCCCGCCATCCGCCGCCTGGCTCGCAGGGGCGGCGTGAAGCGCATCTCTGGTCTGATCTACGAGGAGACCCGCGGGGTGCTGAAGGTGTTCCTGGAGAACGTGATCCGCGACGCGGTGACGTACACTGAGCACGCCAAGCGCAAGACTGTGACGGCCATGGACGTGGTGTACGCCCTGAAGAGGCAGGGGCGCACCCTGTACGGTTTCGGCGGTTAGGCTGCGTCGCAGCGGGCGCTGGCCTTCCCGCGGCCGTGCTTGTGGGTGGGAGAGACTAGAAAACGGCCCTTTTCAGGGCCACCACACTGTTCGGAAGTTGAAAAGTGCGAAAGAGTCTGTGTTGTTGTTGTTGTTGTTGCTGCGTGTGTGTGCGCTGTGTTGTTCGTTTGTTTGTTTGTTTGTTTGTTTGTTTGTTTCTTTCTTTCTTTCCGTTTGAGCGACGTGATGTGGCTGGGAGGGGAGAAGGAAAGGAAACGTGTCATGTGGCTGGCTGTGTGTGGAGCTGCTTCGTTTGTGTTTGTTATTGTGTGTCTTTGTATCGATCGCGACGGAGATGGCGGGCTGTGTGTTGTTGTGCGAGAGAGGCGGTAATTATTTGCTTGCGTGGTTTGGCTCTGTGTGTTTGCGGCGGCGTTGGGGTTTCCGAGGCAAGGCGTGTGGGCATAGGCGGCCGGATCAGCTGTTTCGTTCGTGTCGACGGCCGTTGCGCGCGGGAGTGGAGGGCGGTGTGTCGACACGCCTCCCTTTAACAATGGTCATTATTGCTGCCGTTGTCGTTTGGAAGGCGACTCTGCGACCGTGCAAAATGTGTGTGTGTGTGTGTGTGTGTGTGTGTGTGTGTGTGCGGGCTGTGTGGACGACAAGATGGCGGACGTGCGCCGGCGGCGGCTGTGCTGTGAAAGTGCAAAGTTGAAACAAAACAAGGTGCGGCGAGGACGACTGAAATTTTGCTTTGGACGTAGGTTTGTGTGGTGGCCCTGAAAAGGGCCGATTGTTGTGGGCCGGGCCGAGCCGAGCCGGCAAAGCGCGTTGCGTGCAGGGGAGCACGCGGCGCTGCGATTGCCTGGCCTCCTTTAGGCCTTCTTCTCGGTCTTCTTTGGCAGCAGGACGGCCTGGATGTTGGGTAGGACACCACCCTGTGCGATGGTGACGCCCGACAGGAGCTTGTTGAGCTCCTCGTCGTTGCGGATGGCAAGCTGCAGGTGGCGCGGGATGATGCGCGTCTTCTTGTTGTCGCGGGCCGCGTTTCCGGCCAGCTCGAGCACCTCAGCCGCGAGGTACTCCATGACGGCGGCGAGGTAGACGGGCGCCCCGGCGCCGACGCGCTCTGCGTAGTTTCCCTTGCGCAGGAGGCGGTGGATTCTGCCGACCGGGAACTGGAGCCCAGCCCTGCTTGAGCGGGACTTTGACTTGCCCTTGACTTTGCCTCCCTTTCCGCGTCCGGACATGGCGATGGGCTAGCGACGGTGCACACGAGAAGGAAACGAAAACGACCGGTGCGAGCGGCAGCGAGTCGAGCAGCGGAGTGCGTGCCGGCGCAGCCGGGGTGGGGGTGCTTTATGGGCTCGGGTGCGGCGGCCGGTTGCGCGCGCGCCCCATTGGTCGGCGGCCGCAACAGGGCGAGCTGGTAAAGGTGCGGCGGCGGCTGGCGGCGGGTGCCACTGTGTGGGGAGACGCTGACTAGAGCGGAGCGCTTGCTACTGGTGTTGCTGCTGCCGCCGTACGTTGGTTCGAGATGCCGCCCAAGACTAGCGGGAAGGCCGCCAAGAAGGCTGGCAAGGCGCAGAAGAACATTTCGAAGGGCGACAAGAAGAAGAAGCGCAAGAGGAAGGAGAGCTATGCCATCTACATCTACAAGGTGCTGAAGCAGGTGCACCCTGACACGGGCATCTCGTCGAAGGCGATGAGCATCATGAACAGCTTCGTGAACGACATTTTCGAGCGCATTGCGGCCGAGGCTTCTCGCCTGGCGCACTACAACAAGCGCTCGACCATCACGTCCCGCGAGATCCAGACCGCTGTGCGGCTGTTGCTGCCTGGCGAGCTGGCCAAGCACGCCGTGAGCGAGGGCACGAAGGCGGTGACCAAGTACACGAGCTCCAAGTAAGGAGGTGGCTCTGGAACGGAAGGAAGGATGGAGAGAGAATGCTCCTCCGTTGCGAGAGCGGCAAAACGGCCCTTTTCAGGGCCACCAACTTGCCTTTTGCGGGAAGGGCGGAATTGTTGTTGTTGTTTGTGTGGACGGCTGTGATGTATGTGTGCATTTTGATTGTGGGTGGGGGGGCGCGTCAAAGCGTGTTGCGCGGGGTACGGCCACGAGGTTGGTCGCCGTGGCGTGGAATGGTGGCACGCCTCGTTGGCGTGGTTTTTGACCCATTTGGTGTTGTTGGTGTGTGTGTTACCTGTCTGCGAGGGGGGACAGTGCGATCGCCGACTTTTGTGTCACCGTAACGACGGCCGTTTGCGGGTTTGTTTTTTGCACATCATACATGGCGAGGGTGAAATGTGAAATGTTGTTTTTTTTTGTGGTTTTTGTTTGCCGCCCACTATTCCCTTTGCTGTACGCCGAGTTTGACAATGGTGCGACGTAACTGCAGCGTGGAGGTGTGTGAGTGACGTTGAAATGAACGTGCCATGAAGACGCATTGTTGTTGCATTGTACTGTACGTGTACGGCGACACGCACGATGATGTACCATTCGACTCTGATTTTTGATAGCCGTGTCTGACTGATTGCGTACGACGCACGCACACCGATGTCGTCATTCAAGATGCACGCGTGTCCAGTGCAGTACAGTAAGCGCGACGCTAGACGACGGCGGCGGCGGCGGCGGCCGTTTTTGGCGAATGTCTGTACACGTGTTTGTCTGTGTCCATCCGGTATGTATTTGTTTGTTTGAAAGTGTTTTGTGTGTCGGTGACGTGGTCCGATCCGTCGCCCCCCTGAGTAACTGTCGATCGGCGCGATAGACCGGCGTCACGCAACTGAACCGAAGTCGTGGGCACACCCGTCATACTGTTGTACACCGTCGCGCTGAGAACGGTAACGACAGGTTGACTTTGATCGGTCGAATGTCTGGGCAGAACGTGAGGAAGGAGGCAAGAGTGCAGGAGGAAAGGACAGAGGGGGGGGGGGCAAAAGAGAGAGGAAGGGAAAAAGGGGAGAAACGCATTCGTAGAGCAACGGAACGTTCCCGTGTCGGAGGCGTATTGGAGCCGCACTGAAATGCGTTTAACGGCGGCGCGGCTGCAAGTGTCTGCCGTGGTGAACGTTACCTTTGACGGCTGCATTGGCCTTTGCTTTTTGCTTTTGCTTTCGCTTTCGCTTTCCCGGTTGTACGTAACGTTTGTTGGTATGGTTGGTTCTGAGGAAGAGTGTGTGACAGTGCCGTGCCGTCCATGTTCGTGTGCCCTCCCATTGTGTGTATGCTATTGTCTGTGTACTTGAATGATGTATGTAGGTGTTAGTGGACGTGTTTTACCAGTGGGGGGAAATGGATCGTCGATAGTTGGCGTCACTCTGTCACGGTCGAGATGACGCACCCTCCGTACAGAAAGGTGTCGGGAAAGTGTGTGTGTGTGTGTGTGTGTGTGTGTGTGTGTGTGTGTGTGTGCGTGCGTGCGTCCGTGAATTGGCAGTGTTTGGAGGTGGGCGTGCCCTGCATGTGGCCCGGAAGGCTGTTCGTTTGGCGGTAGTGTTGTGTGGACAGGGGAGGGGCATGCGTAACGCTGCTGGCATGGCATTTCGGGAGATGGGAGGGGGCAAACGAGGAAACGAGGAGCGGCGGCCAAAGACGGGACGGGGAGGGGCGCGGTGTGGGTGGCTTGCGCCTGTGCTCGGCGTTGTGGTTTGTGCAAAAGAGGAGGAGAAAAACAATGAGTTGCCAGGGAGGGGAGCGGTGTTGTGTTGTGGTTGTCGTGGTGTAGCCGCAGACGCGGCTGTCAGTGAACGTGGCGAGACGGACGGATGCGCGGAGGGGCGGGGGCGGCGCATTTCGCCGGTGCCGTGCCGTGCCGTGCCATGCCATGCCTGAAAGCCGCGTGGTCGCTGTGTTGTTGGTGGCGTGGGGGCGAGGAGAGTACCGTACGGGTGTGCTTGTGCGCCGGAAATGGCACACTGCGCCTGCCCGTCTTGGAGGCTGATGGCTGTGGTGTGGAAATGGGGCGCGGTGATGTTGAAGCAGTTGAAGAACAGAAAAGAAACCAAGAAGAAAACGGAAGGCGTGATGCGGCGGTGGTGGTGAGAGCGGGAAAAACAAAACAAAACAAAAAAAAAGAAAGAAAAAAAAACAACAAGAAAAAAGAAGGAAAAACAACAAGAAACAAAAAAAGAAAACAAAAAGTCTATCAATATTAAAATGTAAATGGAAATGGAAATGGAAATGGACCCAGGTATAACCTCCCTGCACAAATAGCAGAGAGTCCGATGATAATAAAAATGTGCCAGAATGTTAACGTCCCTACAAAACAAACCCAACGATAATATTAATGAAAGAATGAACCGTATGTAACATTGCAACAGACATAATGGAACCTGATAAATTGTATAAGGGCAGCAGCGTTGACCTTTGGCCCTGTATTCAGAATAAAAAGAGCCAAAGATCGTTACCCCAATGAAAAAGACACTGAAACACGTATGTAACATAGCAGCGATGGCGAGACATTGTAGCATCTGTGACCAGAGAGTTTGCGCTGGACCGCGCGAGTGTTGCGAGCGGTTCTCAGTCAGTCAGTCAGTCAGTCAGTCAGTCAGTCAGTCGTTGCGAGTCTGTAGCTCTGTCTAGTTGAGGGCTGTACTCTGTCAGTAGTCGTCGCGTGCAGTACGCTAATAGTCGTCATGCAGAGCGGTCGGTCAGTAGTAGCAGCCGAGTGCGGTTGTGTGATGTAGGCGGTCGGCAACACTGGTCAAGATGGTGAAGGAGGTATACTGTTAATTAATATAATCATTAGATAATGAAAAATTATATTTATTGTAATTAATTCTCCAACAAGTTCCCCAAAAATAATTTTTATTTCAAAAGCATTTTTCAAAAATGTAATGTTTTATTGAACTAAAGAGTTCGTTGCACTTCCCATTTCATTCCACTTCTTTGAAGAAAAATTTCACTAAAATCACAAAAAAAGAGAATATTATTATTTGCAATGCAGTTCCTCCAAGCGCTGCGCAACAACAAGAGCAGAAATGTGACATCCATTTATTCTGAGGTAAGACTTTAATTCTGATTGTTTTGCACAGGGCCAAAGACCGATATTTCGGCTCAATTGAAGTTTCTTGTCACTGAACGGACTTTAAATGTTGTGAAGAATTTATATTTGAGTCGGATTGCGAATTTCACATTTTTGTTGCCATTTTCAATACCTCTCATTGTGGGCGAGGTTACAATTAGCGCAATGTCCATTAGCATCCGTAAATAACATTGTCCATTATTTTAAATTTTGCGGGGAGGTTACAACACACAAAAAAAAAAAAAAAAACAAAAAAGTTGCATTTATATCCGCTCCTCAATTGTAGATACCCCTTACACAGCTGTGTGCAATGAATGAGTGCTGGCTGGTAATTAATTGCACTCCTTGGAGGGAAATGCCATAGGAAGTAGTCTTTAAAAAGTGAATGTTTTTCGTTAAAAGACAAAAGTTGCTTTAGAAAAAAGTAATAGTGGGGCTTTTGTTGTTGAACAAAATAAGTACAATGAACATACGTTATCAGATTTGCGCAATGCAGCTTCACACTACCTTTTGATTATAACACAATATACTATACATCGTCCCGAACCGTGACCAGAGTCGCGAGACGAGCAGAGCACGCCGCCGACGCCCGCTCAGTACAACCGTCCACCCGCTACTACTGTCGACCGACTACTACCTCTCCCGACTCGCGCTACAATATATATAACAACTGTTCCTGGCGACCCGGTGCGTGCCACTACTGTCGTCTGGCGCGGTCCAAGCGCCGACTAGCAACGATAAATAACTCTCTGGTCAGACAGAGATGCTGTCATGCCTCGCCATCGCTCTGGTAACGAATACATACGTGTTGCAGCGTGCGTACCACCGGAACACGCAGTGGCGGAGCCAAAGACTGTGTTGTCGAGGTCGAGTGCGAGCGGGAAGAGAGGCAGCGTCGGCACGGAGATGCAAGCGAGCGAGACGCACGGGGGCTGCGGCGTGGCGCGTTTGCGGTCGGCGCCTTTGGTGGCAACGGCCGGGACAAGCAGCGGTGTATGGTGTGGTGCGGGGCGGACAGGGGCGGCGGTGGACGGGGAGGAGGCGGCGCGACGACGGCATGGGGGCGAAAACGGGACGGGGGACGGCGGATGTTGAGAGGCGTCACGCGCGGACAGGACACAGGACACAGACACAGAGACACACAGATTGGAAAGGGAGGGTGCGCGGTAGTAGTTGGGAATGTGCGTACCGTGCGGGATGGGAGTGGGCGAGGAACACGGTCGTGGCCCCTGTTTGTGGGTGCGTGTGATGACGTCGGTGTGTTGTGGGAAGGGAAGGTGCTGTGGCGGCGGCGCGTAATGGGCGTAGGCCGAAAAGAGAAAGGAACGTGGGCAGTGTGTTGGCAAGCGTCGGTTCGACTGCGACGTTGATGGGCAGGGCAAGGTTAATGGTGGTAGGAGTAGGCGTGTGGGCGCAAAAAATCTGCCGCTGCAGGCGGTGCCGTAACCGCCATGGGGCGGGAAGGAGAGAGGGCCAAAGAAAGAAAGAAAGAAGAAAACAAAATAAAAAAAAAAAAAGGAGGGGGGGGGGGGCGAAAGGAAGGCAGGAAGGACAAGAGGCGAGGCGACGGCTTGCTTTGTGTATCGGTCGGTCTCTGGCTATGCTTCGTTTTCTGCAGCAGGGTCGGTGCGCGGCGTGGCTCGCGGCAGTGGGAACGCCTGGCGGCTGGACGGCCAGCAATGCGGTTGGATGGGCGGCCACAGCACCGCACCTGTGCCCGAGGAGGAGACGCTGGCGGCGGGCCCTGAGGTGAGGCCGGCTCGGCTCGGCTGGGGCTGTGGATGTGTAGGTGTGCGCCGCTGCTGCAACAACGAGTAAAACGCGAGAAGAAGGGATGGCGGTAGAGAGAAAAAAAAAAAAAAGGTCGTGTTGTGTTGATGCGCAGGCAGACGCGTACAGAGAGACGAGCCCGGTCTGCAGCAGGGTGTGGCCGTGCCGAGTGCAGAGCAGCGGCGGCTCGGTTCGGTTCGGTTCGGCCCGGCGGGCCGCGCTGTTGTCGCGGACGTGAGCGCCCCCTGGCGGGTGGCCGGAGGCGGCGCGGCGTGTTGGACGTGTGGCTGGTGGCAGTGCACAATTTGCGAGTGGCTGGCGGTGTGGCGTGGCGGTTGGCGCGTCGGGCGGCGGAGAGGGAGAGAGAGGAGAGGTATGTGTTGCGGGCGCCCTTTGCTGCGCTGCGTCGTTGCGTGTGCCGTACAGGGCGGGCGCTTGTCGACTGTGTGGGCGGTGTGGCGAATTGGCGTGAAACGGCTGCCGAGAGGTGTGTGGTAGCGAGCCGGTCGGTGTCAGTGCGAAGGGGAATGTGCGTGCGTTTGGCGGTTTCGGTGTGCTTTTTGCGGCGTGAGAGTGGGAATTAGTGGGGCCGGCTGTTGTGTTTGTTCCTTGTGTCTTGTGTCGTGTAGGTAGCTTGATGGCAACGTGGAAGGACGCCGGTTTCGTTTCGAGCCTTGCGTGTGGTTGTCGACGTTGACTGGTTGGCGTGTGCCGATGCACGTGCATGTGTGGGTCGCGAGTGCGTTTTTGGCTGGCTGTGTGTGTGTGTGTGTTTTGGGGGGGAAGGGGGAGGCGGTGGTGAAAGTGCAGTCGTTGCCACGGGCGTCGTCGGGTCGGGTGGGGCTGGGGCTGTGCGTCGTGGCGGAAAGGTGGTAGGTTGCGGGAAGCGAGCCCGTCGTTGACGGTGTCGCGTGAGTTGTGAATCGAGTGGGGCGCGGGGCGCGGGGCGCGGGACAGGAGCAGCGTGCCGCTGCGTCGTGGTCGTCAGCAGAGGCTGTGCGTGTGCTTGTCCTTTTTGTGGGCGGTTCGTGCGAGGCGTTTTTGTTTTGTGTTGCCCTAGTTGTTAGTTTATTTTGTTTGTGTTTGTTATTTTGAGACGACGACTGGTTGGTGGCGTGCGCGCGAAGTGGCGGTGTGCGCTTCCCGTGTCGTTTGTGTTGTTTTTTTTTGTTTTTGTTTTTGTGTGTTTTTTTTTGCACTGGGCCCCGGGGGGTGGGTGGGTGCGTGCGTGTGTGTCGATTGCCGGCTGGCGAAAGGTGCGCCATCGGCGGGGTGGGTCGCCGGCACGAGTAGAGGCGGCGGCGTTGTTGCTGTTGTTGTGTGGTGTTTGTTTTGTTCGGCTGTGTCGGCGAGCTGTGTTGCGGTGCGTGTGAATGGTGGTGCAAAAGTGCTGGCGTTGGGGCTGCGACTGCGACGGCGGCGAGCCGCGGGCGCGCATGATAGTGATGTTGTGAACAGCGGCTGTGTACGGTAGTGGTGTTGTTGTAGCACGACGTGCATCCGGGCCGGCGCGGAAAGCGCAGTTGCGGGCGGTTGCCCTTCGGTGCCAGCCATGTCGCGTGAGCGGCGGGTTGCTGTGGTGTCGACACGTGGTGCTCTGGGTTGTTGTGTGGTGCCCTTTGGCCGGTGGGGGTGGTTCGCGTGCGTCTCGTTCGCGCTCGGTATCTGGTCGTGGTCGTGCTGCTCCCCCGTCTGTCGGCGGTTTTCGACGTCGTCTGTACGTTTTTGTCCGTTTGCGGCGGTGCCTGCCGACGTCGTCCCGTCGCGACCTTTCAACCGAAAGTGTGGCGCCCGAAGGTGAACGAACGTAACCCTGACCCCGGCGCTTTACGCTGAGCCGAGCGAACCGAACCGAACCTAACCTGTGGTGTGGTGAGGTGAGCTCAGCCTGTGAGCCCCAAACGTCTACGTAAGGTAAGCTGTCCGGCGGCTCACGCCTCACGTTTTGAACGCTTTTTTAACCTACGTTTGACGCTTCTTAACCTAGCACTGACCCCTTAACCTAACGTGTAACGTAACCTAACGTAACCTAACCTAACCTAACCTAACCTAACCTAACCTAACCTAACCTCTGACGCCTGACGTGTTTGAATGCTTAACCTAAGTTTGACGCTTAACCTAACCCAAGTCCCCTTAACCTAACCCACGTCCACCTAACCTAACCGAACCTAACCTAGACGTGTAAACGTAATGTGTAACGCGCAACGTGTAAGGTCGGCTGTCGTGTGTGCTGACGGCAGATTGGGTTGGTCTGTAGATTCGGATTGCGGTTTGCCTCGGTCGAGGGGTTGGGTCGGAAGCGGCGAGGGGCGGCGGCGCCTGTTGCGCAGGCGGCGTCCGTTTGCGGCGGGCAATTGTTGAGAAACGGCTGTGAATGTTGGCGGGCGAGAGGAGGAGGACGGCGCGCGATGTGGCCCGACGGCTGCGGGCCGATCGGGAAACGGCGGGAGGGCGACGGAAGGCGATGGGGCGGCGGAGGCGCGTTTGCACGGCCGTCATCGCCGCACGCCTCGGCTTGTGTGGCTGTGGCGCCGGCCGCGCTGGCCGGGCTGCCGCGGCGACGGTGTGGGAGTTTTGCCGAAGGTTTGGCCATTGTGGCGGGTCGTCGGCTGGGGCTGTGGGGGCGGCATTTGGGCGGGGGCGGCGATTCTCGGCGGGCCGACCCAGGCTGTAGCGCGCGGTAGCTGCAGTTTGGCCGTGGTTTGCGGCGCTGCCGTGGCGACTGGTTGGCGACTGTGGTGTGGCTGTGTGTAGCCCCATCCTCGGTGGTTTGAAAGGCGCGGGCGGTTGTGGCGCAGCTTTGGGGCTGCTCCGCACAGGCTGTCGGACGTTGGGCGGTAGCAAGCGCGGGAGGCGCGGCGCGGCGGCGCGCAGAGTGGCGGCCGCTCTCTCGGCCGTCCGCGCCCGCCCGCGACACTGGCTGGGCCCTTGTGATTCTCTGCTCTGCTCTGCCGTGCTGTGCTGTGCTTGCGTGCCTGCCGTCCCGCTCGCTCTCGCTCTCGCTCTCGCTGTGTGTTACGCGCGTCGTCGAAATGGCAGATCAGGCGGCTACGAACGAGACTGCTGCGGCACCCGCCGCCACCGGCACTACGAAGAAGGCCAAGTCTGCGTCGTCTGCGAAGAAGCCGCGCGCCAAGCCTGCGCACCCGCGCACCTCTGAGATGGTGACGGCCGCCATCAAGAGTCTGAAGGAGCGCGGCGGGTCGTCGCTGCAGGCGATCAAGAAGTACATAGCCGCGCACTACAAGCTGGACGCGGAGAAGCTGGCGCCGTTTATCAAGAAGTACCTCAAGTCGGCCGTCGTGGCGGGCGAGCTGGTGCAGACGAAGGGGAAGGGCGCGTCCGGCTCGTTCAAGCTTGCCGGCGCCGGCGGCGGGGGGGCGGCCGAGGGCGGCAAGGCTCGTGCTGGCGGTGCCAAGAAGAAGCGCGCCGCTCCGGCCAGCAAGGAGAAGAAGGGCGCCCGTGCGGCCGGCGCAAAGAAGGCTGGTGGCGTGAAGGCGGCGACCGGTCGGAAGGCGGGCGCCGCCAAGAAGGCGTCTGCGGCGTCGGCCGCTCCCGCGGGTGCGAAGAAGGCGGCTGCGGCCAAGCCGGCCAAGGCCAAGTCGCCGTCGAAGGCGAAGAAGGCCGCCAAGGTTCCGACGAAGAAGCCGAAGGCGCCGCGCCCGAAGAAGGCGACGACGCCGTCTAAGGCGAAGGCTTCGCCCAAGAAGAAGAAGTAGAGTAGAGTAGAGGAGAAAGAGATGGGAAAGGAAGGGTTTGGCGCTTGACCCCGTCGTCCCCACCCCCCGTCGTCGTCTAGTGGCGCGCAAGAGACGCGCGGCCCAAAACGGCCCTTCTCAGGGCCATCAAAGCACGTCGGGGAAGGTTTTGATTGTCGTGTTGCGTTTGGTGTGGGTGTCTGTCTGTATGCCCGTGGGGATGCTGTTTGCGTGCCGTGGTGGTTTGATTGCGGGGGTCGGTGGCGGGTGTGGGCGGCGGTAGCGGTAAGCGGTGTTGTTGTTGTCGTGGTTGATTGTCGCCGTGTTTGTGGCGGCGGCCGACGGTTGGTTTTCTGTCACGTTGTTTTGTTTGAATACGTTGGTTGGCTTGCCTGCGTTCGTTCTTCTCGGATGTGTGTCTTGTCTAGTCGTGTCTGGTCTTTGTTTTGTTTCTTTGTGTGTGTTATGTTTTGCAACGGGGGGCACGTTGAGATGTGGAAGGAGTCGGCGGGGATTTCGGTGGCGTGTAGAGCGAGCGAGCGCGCCTGCCTGGCCGTTGGCCGTCGGAGTGGAGTGCGGGTTTTTTTTGTTTTCGAAACGAAAGCGGCGGCCGGCCAGCCACCCGTGCGGTGTGACGTCGGCCGTTGGGTATTGTGCGCTTTGAGCGCCGGGGAGGGATGATGTGTGATTGTTGCGCGCTGCTAGCAGGCAGGCAGAGTGAGCGGGTGTGTGTGGCGGACGGACGGGAAGTGGTGGTTTTTGTTTTTGGGTTGCGGGGCGAGAGGCAGGCGACCGACAAAGTTTGCTCGCGACGGAGAGATGTTAGTGGCCCTGAAAAGGGCCGTTTTTGTTTGTGCGGTGCGGTGCCGCGGCGCGGTTTAGGCGCGCTCGCCGCGGATGCGGCGCGCGAGCTGGATGTCCTTGGGCATGATGGTGACGCGCTTGGCGTGGATTGCGCACAGGTTGGTGTCTTCGAAGAGGCCGACGAGGTAGGCCTCGCTGGCCTCCTGCAGGGCCATGACTGCGGAGCTCTGGAAGCGCAGGTCGGTCTTGAAGTCCTGGGCGATCTCGCGCACTAGGCGCTGGAATGGCAGCTTGCGGATGAGCAGCTCTGTGCTCTTCTGGTAGCGCCTGATTTCTCGCAGGGCGACGGTGCCCGGCCTGTAGCGGTGGGGCTTCTTGACGCCTCCGGTGGCGGGCGCGCTCTTCCTCGCCGCCTTGGTGGCGAGCTGTTTGCGCGGCGCCTTTCCGCCGGTGGACTTGCGGGCCGTTTGCTTTGTGCGGGCCATGGCGGTAGCGTTGGCGGTAGCGGAGCGGCGTGCGTGGAGGTTAGGTGCGGCGCGGCGTCCGGTGCTGCCTTGACAACGGGCCCGCGCGCCTCCGTGCTGCGCTTATATGCCCTCGGTTGCGCGTGGTGGGGGGAGGGCGGGCCAGAGTCTATATAGGGGGGCGGCGGGCGCGCTGGGCGCAGACCGTAGCCGACTCGCCAGCCGCTGCAGCTGCTGTTTGTGCACGTTTTGCTTTGCCCGAGGAAGGAAGGATGACAGGCCGCGGCAAGGGAGGAAAGGGGCTCGGCAAGGGTGGCGCCAAGCGGCACCGCAAGGTGTTGCGCGACAACATCCAGGGCATCACGAAGCCCGCCATCCGCCGCCTGGCTCGCAGGGGCGGCGTGAAGCGCATCTCTGGTCTGATCTACGAGGAGACCCGCGGGGTGCTGAAGGTGTTCCTGGAGAACGTGATCCGCGACGCGGTGACGTACACTGAGCACGCCAAGCGCAAGACTGTGACGGCCATGGACGTGGTGTACGCCCTGAAGAGGCAGGGGCGCACCCTGTACGGTTTCGGCGGTTAGGCTGCGTCGCAGCGGGCGCTGGCCTTCCCGCGGCCGTGCTTGTGGGTGGGAGAGACTAGAAAACGGCCCTTTTCAGGGCCACCACACTGTTCGGAAGTTGAAAAGTGCGAAAGAGTCTGTGTTGTTGTTGTTGTTGTTGCTGCGTGTGTGTGCGCTGTGTTGTTCGTTTGTTTGTTTGTTTGTTTGTTTGTTTGTTTCTTTCTTTCTTTCCGTTTGAGCGACGTGATGTGGCTGGGAGGGGAGAAGGAAAGGAAACGTGTCATGTGGCTGGCTGTGTGTGGAGCTGCTTCGTTTGTGTTTGTTATTGTGTGTCTTTGTATCGATCGCGACGGAGATGGCGGGCTGTGTGTTGTTGTGCGAGAGAGGCGGTAATTATTTGCTTGCGTGGTTTGGCTCTGTGTGTTTGCGGCGGCGTTGGGGTTTCCGAGGCAAGGCGTGTGGGCATAGGCGGCCGGATCAGCTGTTTCGTTCGTGTCGACGGCCGTTGCGCGCGGGAGTGGAGGGCGGTGTGTCGACACGCCTCCCTTTAACAATGGTCATTATTGCTGCCGTTGTCGTTTGGAAGGCGACTCTGCGACCGTGCAAAATGTGTGTGTGTGTGTGTGTGTGTGTGTGTGTGTGTGTGCGGGCTGTGTGGACGACAAGATGGCGGACGTGCGCCGGCGGCGGCTGTGC
This sequence comes from Schistocerca piceifrons, assembly GCF_021461385.2. Taxonomy (NCBI): domain Eukaryota; kingdom Metazoa; phylum Arthropoda; class Insecta; order Orthoptera; family Acrididae; genus Schistocerca; species Schistocerca piceifrons. Next base: position 26,006 of record NW_025728741.1, read on the forward strand.
TGTGAAAGTGCAAAGTTGAAACAAAACAAGGTGCGGCGAGGACGACTGAAATTTTGCTTTGGACGTAGGTTTGTGTGGTGGCCCTGAAAAGGGCCGATTGTTGTGGGCCGGGCCGAGCCGAGCCGGCAAAGCGCGTTGCGTGCAGGGGAGCACGCGGCGCTGCGATTGCCTGGCCTCCTTTAGGCCTTCTTCTCGGTCTTCTTTGGCAGCAGGACGGCCTGGATGTTGGGTAGGACACCACCCTGTGCGATGGTGACGCCCGACAGGAGCTTGTTGAGCTCCTCGTCGTTGCGGATGGCAAGCTGCAGGTGGCGCGGGATGATGCGCGTCTTCTTGTTGTCGCGGGCCGCGTTTCCGGCCAGCTCGAGCACCTCAGCCGCGAGGTACTCCATGACGGCGGCGAGGTAGACGGGCGCCCCGGCGCCGACGCGCTCTGCGTAGTTTCCCTTGCGCAGGAGGCGGTGGATTCTGCCGACCGGGAACTGGAGCCCAGCCCTGCTTGAGCGGGACTTTGACTTGCCCTTGACTTTGCCTCCCTTTCCGCGTCCGGACATGGCGATGGGCTAGCGACGGTGCACACGAGAAGGAAACGAAAACGACCGGTGCGAGCGGCAGCGAGTCGAGCAGCGGAGTGCGTGCCGGCGCAGCCGGGGTGGGGGTGCTTTATGGGCTCGGGTGCGGCGGCCGGTTGCGCGCGCGCCCCATTGGTCGGCGGCCGCAACAGGGCGAGCTGGTAAAGGTGCGGCGGCGGCTGGCGGCGGGTGCCACTGTGTGGGGAGACGCTGACTAGAGCGGAGCGCTTGCTACTGGTGTTGCTGCTGCCGCCGTACGTTGGTTCGAGATGCCGCCCAAGACTAGCGGGAAGGCCGCCAAGAAGGCTGGCAAGGCGCAGAAGAACATTTCGAAGGGCGACAAGAAGAAGAAGCGCAAGAGGAAGGAGAGCTATGCCATCTACATCTACAAGGTGCTGAAGCAGGTGCACCCTGACACGGGCATCTCGTCGAAGGCGATGAGCATCATGAACAGCTTCGTGAACGACATTTTCGAGCGCATTGCGGCCGAGGCTTCTCGCCTGGCGCACTACAACAAGCGCTCGACCATCACGTCCCGCGAGATCCAGACCGCTGTGCGGCTGTTGCTGCCTGGCGAGCTGGCCAAGCACGCCGTGAGCGAGGGCACGAAGGCGGTGACCAAGTACACGAGCTCCAAGTAAGGAGGTGGCTCTGGAACGGAAGGAAGGATGGAGAGAGAATGCTCCTCCGTTGCGAGAGCGGCAAAACGGCCCTTTTCAGGGCCACCAACTTGCCTTTTGCGGGAAGGGCGGAATTGTTGTTGTTGTTTGTGTGGACGGCTGTGATGTATGTGTGCATTTTGATTGTGGGTGGGGGGGCGCGTCAAAGCGTGTTGCGCGGGGTACGGCCACGAGGTTGGTCGCCGTGGCGTGGAATGGTGGCACGCCTCGTTGGCGTGGTTTTTGACCCATTTGGTGTTGTTGGTGTGTGTGTTACCTGTCTGCGAGGGGGGACAGTGCGATCGCCGACTTTTGTGTCACCGTAACGACGGCCGTTTGCGGGTTTGTTTTTTGCACATCATACATGGCGAGGGTGAAATGTGAAATGTTGTTTTTTTTTGTGGTTTTTGTTTGCCGCCCACTATTCCCTTTGCTGTACGCCGAGTTTGACAATGGTGCGACGTAACTGCAGCGTGGAGGTGTGTGAGTGACGTTGAAATGAACGTGCCATGAAGACGCATTGTTGTTGCATTGTACTGTACGTGTACGGCGACACGCACGATGATGTACCATTCGACTCTGATTTTTGATAGCCGTGTCTGACTGATTGCGTACGACGCACGCACACCGATGTCGTCATTCAAGATGCACGCGTGTCCAGTGCAGTACAGTAAGCGCGACGCTAGACGACGGCGGCGGCGGCGGCGGCCGTTTTTGGCGAATGTCTGTACACGTGTTTGTCTGTGTCCATCCGGTATGTATTTGTTTGTTTGAAAGTGTTTTGTGTGTCGGTGACGTGGTCCGATCCGTCGCCCCCCTGAGTAACTGTCGATCGGCGCGATAGACCGGCGTCACGCAACTGAACCGAAGTCGTGGGCACACCCGTCATACTGTTGTACACCGTCGCGCTGAGAACGGTAACGACAGGTTGACTTTGATCGGTCGAATGTCTGGGCAGAACGTGAGGAAGGAGGCAAGAGTGCAGGAGGAAAGGACAGAGGGGGGGGGGCAAAAGAGAGAGGAAGGGAAAAAGGGGAGAAACGCATTCGTAGAGCAACGGAACGTTCCCGTGTCGGAGGCGTATTGGAGCCGCACTGAAATGCGTTTAACGGCGGCGCGGCTGCAAGTGTCTGCCGTGGTGAACGTTACCTTTGACGGCTGCATTGGCCTTTGCTTTTTGCTTTTGCTTTCGCTTTCGCTTTCCCGGTTGTACGTAACGTTTGTTGGTATGGTTGGTTCTGAGGAAGAGTGTGTGACAGTGCCGTGCCGTCCATGTTCGTGTGCCCTCCCATTGTGTGTATGCTATTGTCTGTGTACTTGAATGATGTATGTAGGTGTTAGTGGACGTGTTTTACCAGTGGGGGGAAATGGATCGTCGATAGTTGGCGTCACTCTGTCACGGTCGAGATGACGCACCCTCCGTACAGAAAGGTGTCGGGAAAGTGTGTGTGTGTGTGTGTGTGTGTGTGTGTGTGTGTGTGTGTGTGTGCGTGCGTGCGTCCGTGAATTGGCAGTGTTTGGAGGTGGGCGTGCCCTGCATGTGGCCCGGAAGGCTGTTCGTTTGGCGGTAGTGTTGTGTGGACAGGGGAGGGGCATGCGTAACGCTGCTGGCATGGCATTTCGGGAGATGGGAGGGGGCAAACGAGGAAACGAGGAGCGGCGGCCAAAGACGGGACGGGGAGGGGCGCGGTGTGGGTGGCTTGCGCCTGTGCTCGGCGTTGTGGTTTGTGCAAAAGAGGAGGAGAAAAACAATGAGTTGCCAGGGAGGGGAGCGGTGTTGTGTTGTGGTTGTCGTGGTGTAGCCGCAGACGCGGCTGTCAGTGAACGTGGCGAGACGGACGGATGCGCGGAGGGGCGGGGGCGGCGCATTTCGCCGGTGCCGTGCCGTGCCGTGCCATGCCATGCCTGAAAGCCGCGTGGTCGCTGTGTTGTTGGTGGCGTGGGGGCGAGGAGAGTACCGTACGGGTGTGCTTGTGCGCCGGAAATGGCACACTGCGCCTGCCCGTCTTGGAGGCTGATGGCTGTGGTGTGGAAATGGGGCGCGGTGATGTTGAAGCAGTTGAAGAACAGAAAAGAAACCAAGAAGAAAACGGAAGGCGTGATGCGGCGGTGGTGGTGAGAGCGGGAAAAACAAAACAAAACAAAAAAAAAGAAAGAAAAAAAAACAACAAGAAAAAAGAAGGAAAAACAACAAGAAACAAAAAAAGAAAACAAAAAGTCTATCAATATTAAAATGTAAATGGAAATGGAAATGGAAATGGACCCAGGTATAACCTCCCTGCACAAATAGCAGAGAGTCCGATGATAATAAAAATGTGCCAGAATGTTAACGTCCCTACAAAACAAACCCAACGATAATATTAATGAAAGAATGAACCGTATGTAACATTGCAACAGACATAATGGAACCTGATAAATTGTATAAGGGCAGCAGCGTTGACCTTTGGCCCTGTATTCAGAATAAAAAGAGCCAAAGATCGTTACCCCAATGAAAAAGACACTGAAACACGTATGTAACATAGCAGCGATGGCGAGACATTGTAGCATCTGTGACCAGAGAGTTTGCGCTGGACCGCGCGAGTGTTGCGAGCGGTTCTCAGTCAGTCAGTCAGTCAGTCAGTCAGTCAGTCAGTCGTTGCGAGTCTGTAGCTCTGTCTAGTTGAGGGCTGTACTCTGTCAGTAGTCGTCGCGTGCAGTACGCTAATAGTCGTCATGCAGAGCGGTCGGTCAGTAGTAGCAGCCGAGTGCGGTTGTGTGATGTAGGCGGTCGGCAACACTGGTCAAGATGGTGAAGGAGGTATACTGTTAATTAATATAATCATTAGATAATGAAAAATTATATTTATTGTAATTAATTCTCCAACAAGTTCCCCAAAAATAATTTTTATTTCAAAAGCATTTTTCAAAAATGTAATGTTTTATTGAACTAAAGAGTTCGTTGCACTTCCCATTTCATTCCACTTCTTTGAAGAAAAATTTCACTAAAATCACAAAAAAAGAGAATATTATTATTTGCAATGCAGTTCCTCCAAGCGCTGCGCAACAACAAGAGCAGAAATGTGACATCCATTTATTCTGAGGTAAGACTTTAATTCTGATTGTTTTGCACAGGGCCAAAGACCGATATTTCGGCTCAATTGAAGTTTCTTGTCACTGAACGGACTTTAAATGTTGTGAAGAATTTATATTTGAGTCGGATTGCGAATTTCACATTTTTGTTGCCATTTTCAATACCTCTCATTGTGGGCGAGGTTACAATTAGCGCAATGTCCATTAGCATCCGTAAATAACATTGTCCATTATTTTAAATTTTGCGGGGAGGTTACAACACACAAAAAAAAAAAAAAAACAAAAAAGTTGCATTTATATCCGCTCCTCAATTGTAGATACCCCTTACACAGCTGTGTGCAATGAATGAGTGCTGGCTGGTAATTAATTGCACTCCTTGGAGGGAAATGCCATAGGAAGTAGTCTTTAAAAAGTGAATGTTTTTCGTTAAAAGACAAAAGTTGCTTTAGAAAAAAGTAATAGTGGGGCTTTTGTTGTTGAACAAAATAAGTACAATGAACATACGTTATCAGATTTGCGCAATGCAGCTTCACACTACCTTTTGATTATAACACAATATACTATACATCGTCCCGAACCGTGACCAGAGTCGCGAGACGAGCAGAGCACGCCGCCGACGCCCGCTCAGTACAACCGTCCACCCGCTACTACTGTCGACCGACTACTACCTCTCCCGACTCGCGCTACAATATATATAACAACTGTTCCTGGCGACCCGGTGCGTGCCACTACTGTCGTCTGGCGCGGTCCAAGCGCCGACTAGCAACGATAAATAACTCTCTGGTCAGACAGAGATGCTGTCATGCCTCGCCATCGCTCTGGTAACGAATACATACGTGTTGCAGCGTGCGTACCACCGGAACACGCAGTGGCGGAGCCAAAGACTGTGTTGTCGAGGTCGAGTGCGAGCGGGAAGAGAGGCAGCGTCGGCACGGAGATGCAAGCGAGCGAGACGCACGGGGGCTGCGGCGTGGCGCGTTTGCGGTCGGCGCCTTTGGTGGCAACGGCCGGGACAAGCAGCGGTGTATGGTGTGGTGCGGGGCGGACAGGGGCGGCGGTGGACGGGGAGGAGGCGGCGCGACGACGGCATGGGGGCGAAAACGGGACGGGGGACGGCGGATGTTGAGAGGCGTCACGCGCGGACAGGACACAGGACACAGACACAGAGACACACAGATTGGAAAGGGAGGGTGCGCGGTAGTAGTTGGGAATGTGCGTACCGTGCGGGATGGGAGTGGGCGAGGAACACGGTCGTGGCCCCTGTTTGTGGGTGCGTGTGATGACGTCGGTGTGTTGTGGGAAGGGAAGGTGCTGTGGCGGCGGCGCGTAATGGGCGTAGGCCGAAAAGAGAAAGGAACGTGGGCAGTGTGTTGGCAAGCGTCGGTTCGACTGCGACGTTGATGGGCAGGGCAAGGTTAATGGTGGTAGGAGTAGGCGTGTGGGCGCAAAAAATCTGCCGCTGCAGGCGGTGCCGTAACCGCCATGGGGCGGGAAGGAGAGAGGGCCAAAGAAAGAAAGAAAGAAGAAAACAAAATAAAAAAAAAAAAGGAGGGGGGGGGGGGGGCGAAAGGAAGGCAGGAAGGACAAGAGGCGAGGCGACGGCTTGCTTTGTGTATCGGTCGGTCTCTGGCTATGCTTCGTTTTCTGCAGCAGGGTCGGTGCGCGGCGTGGCTCGCGGCAGTGGGAACGCCTGGCGGCTGGACGGCCAGCAATGCGGTTGGATGGGCGGCCACAGCACCGCACCTGTGCCCGAGGAGGAGACGCTGGCGGCGGGCCCTGAGGTGAGGCCGGCTCGGCTCGGCTGGGGCTGTGGATGTGTAGGTGTGCGCCGCTGCTGCAACAACGAGTAAAACGCGAGAAGAAGGGATGGCGGTAGAGAGAAAAAAAAAAAAAAGGTCGTGTTGTGTTGATGCGCAGGCAGACGCGTACAGAGAGACGAGCCCGGTCTGCAGCAGGGTGTGGCCGTGCCGAGTGCAGAGCAGCGGCGGCTCGGTTCGGTTCGGTTCGGCCCGGCGGGCCGCGCTGTTGTCGCGGACGTGAGCGCCCCCTGGCGGGTGGCCGGAGGCGGCGCGGCGTGTTGGACGTGTGGCTGGTGGCAGTGCACAATTTGCGAGTGGCTGGCGGTGTGGCGTGGCGGTTGGCGCGTCGGGCGGCGGAGAGGGAGAGAGAGGAGAGGTATGTGTTGCGGGCGCCCTTTGCTGCGCTGCGTCGTTGCGTGTGCCGTACAGGGCGGGCGCTTGTCGACTGTGTGGGCGGTGTGGCGAATTGGCGTGAAACGGCTGCCGAGAGGTGTGTGGTAGCGAGCCGGTCGGTGTCAGTGCGAAGGGGAATGTGCGTGCGTTTGGCGGTTTCGGTGTGCTTTTTGCGGCGTGAGAGTGGGAATTAGTGGGGCCGGCTGTTGTGTTTGTTCCTTGTGTCTTGTGTCGTGTAGGTAGCTTGATGGCAACGTGGAAGGACGCCGGTTTCGTTTCGAGCCTTGCGTGTGGTTGTCGACGTTGACTGGTTGGCGTGTGCCGATGCACGTGCATGTGTGGGTCGCGAGTGCGTTTTTGGCTGGCTGTGTGTGTGTGTGTGTTTTGGGGGGGAAGGGGGAGGCGGTGGTGAAAGTGCAGTCGTTGCCACGGGCGTCGTCGGGTCGGGTGGGGCTGGGGCTGTGCGTCGTGGCGGAAAGGTGGTAGGTTGCGGGAAGCGAGCCCGTCGTTGACGGTGTCGCGTGAGTTGTGAATCGAGTGGGGCGCGGGGCGCGGGGCGCGGGACAGGAGCAGCGTGCCGCTGCGTCGTGGTCGTCAGCAGAGGCTGTGCGTGTGCTTGTCCTTTTTGTGGGCGGTTCGTGCGAGGCGTTTTTGTTTTGTGTTGCCCTAGTTGTTAGTTTATTTTGTTTGTGTTTGTTATTTTGAGACGACGACTGGTTGGTGGCGTGCGCGCGAAGTGGCGGTGTGCGCTTCCCGTGTCGTTTGTGTTGTTTTTTTTTTGTTTTTGTTTTTGTGTGTTTTTTTTTGCACTGGGCCCCGGGGGGTGGGTGGGTGCGTGCGTGTGTGTCGATTGCCGGCTGGCGAAAGGTGCGCCATCGGCGGGGTGGGTCGCCGGCACGAGTAGAGGCGGCGGCGTTGTTGCTGTTGTTGTGTGGTGTTTGTTTTGTTCGGCTGTGTCGGCGAGCTGTGTTGCGGTGCGTGTGAATGGTGGTGCAAAAGTGCTGGCGTTGGGGCTGCGACTGCGACGGCGGCGAGCCGCGGGCGCGCATGATAGTGATGTTGTGAACAGCGGCTGTGTACGGTAGTGGTGTTGTTGTAGCACGACGTGCATCCGGGCCGGCGCGGAAAGCGCAGTTGCGGGCGGTTGCCCTTCGGTGCCAGCCATGTCGCGTGAGCGGCGGGTTGCTGTGGTGTCGACACGTGGTGCTCTGGGTTGTTGTGTGGTGCCCTTTGGCCGGTGGGGGTGGTTCGCGTGCGTCTCGTTCGCGCTCGGTATCTGGTCGTGGTCGTGCTGCTCCCCCGTCTGTCGGCGGTTTTCGACGTCGTCTGTACGTTTTTGTCCGTTTGCGGCGGTGCCTGCCGACGTCGTCCCGTCGCGACCTTTCAACCGAAAGTGTGGCGCCCGAAGGTGAACGAACGTAACCCTGACCTCGGCGCTTTACGCTGAGCCGAGCGAACCGAACCGAACCTAACCTGTGGTGTGGTGAGGTGAGCTCAGCCTGTGAGCCCCAAACGTCTACGTAAGGTAAGCTGTCCGGCGGCTCACGCCTCACGTTTTGAACGCTTTTTTAACCTACGTTTGACGCTTCTTAACCTAGCACTGACCCCTTAACCTAACGTGTAACGTAACCTAACGTAACCTAACCTAACCTAACCTAACCTAACCTAACCTAACCTAACCTCTGACGCCTGACGTGTTTGAATGCTTAACCTAAGTTTGACGCTTAACCTAACCCAAGTCCCCTTAACCTAACCCACGTCCACCTAACCTAACCGAACCTAACCTAGACGTGTAAACGTAATGTGTAACGCGCAACGTGTAAGGTCGGCTGTCGTGTGTGCTGACGGCAGATTGGGTTGGTCTGTAGATTCGGATTGCGGTTTGCCTCGGTCGAGGGGTTGGGTCGGAAGCGGCGAGGGGCGGCGGCGCCTGTTGCGCAGGCGGCGTCCGTTTGCGGCGGGCAATTGTTGAGAAACGGCTGTGAATGTTGGCGGGCGAGAGGAGGAGGACGGCGCGCGATGTGGCCCGACGGCTGCGGGCCGATCGGGAAACGGCGGGAGGGCGACGGAAGGCGATGGGGCGGCGGAGGCGCGTTTGCACGGCCGTCATCGCCGCACGCCTCGGCTTGTGTGGCTGTGGCGCCGGCCGCGCTGGCCGGGCTGCCGCGGCGACGGTGTGGGAGTTTTGCCGAAGGTTTGGCCATTGTGGCGGGTCGTCGGCTGGGGCTGTGGGGGCGGCATTTGGGCGGGGGCGGCGATTCTCGGCGGGCCGACCCAGGCTGTAGCGCGCGGTAGCTGCAGTTTGGCCGTGGTTTGCGGCGCTGCCGTGGCGACTGGTTGGCGACTGTGGTGTGGCTGTGTGTAGCCCCATCCTCGGTGGTTTGAAAGGCGCGGGCGGTTGTGGCGCAGCTTTGGGGCTGCTCCGCACAGGCTGTCGGACGTTGGGCGGTAGCAAGCGCGGGAGGCGCGGCGCGGCGGCGCGCAGAGTGGCGGCCGCTCTCTCGGCCGTCCGCGCCCGCCCGCGACACTGGCTGGGCCCTTGTGATTCTCTGCTCTGCTCTGCCGTGCTGTGCTGTGCTTGCGTGCCTGCCGTCCCGCTCGCTCTCGCTCTCGCTCTCGCTGTGTGTTACGCGCGTCGTCGAAATGGCAGATCAGGCGGCTACGAACGAGACTGCTGCGGCACCCGCCGCCACCGGCACTACGAAGAAGGCCAAGTCTGCGTCGTCTGCGAAGAAGCCGCGCGCCAAGCCTGCGCACCCGCGCACCTCTGAGATGGTGACGGCCGCCATCAAGAGTCTGAAGGAGCGCGGCGGGTCGTCGCTGCAGGCGATCAAGAAGTACATAGCCGCGCACTACAAGCTGGACGCGGAGAAGCTGGCGCCGTTTATCAAGAAGTACCTCAAGTCGGCCGTCGTGGCGGGCGAGCTGGTGCAGACGAAGGGGAAGGGCGCGTCCGGCTCGTTCAAGCTTGCCGGCGCCGGCGGCGGGGGGGCGGCCGAGGGCGGCAAGGCTCGTGCTGGCGGTGCCAAGAAGAAGCGCGCCGCTCCGGCCAGCAAGGAGAAGAAGGGCGCCCGTGCGGCCGGCGCAAAGAAGGCTGGTGGCGTGAAGGCGGCGACCGGTCGGAAGGCGGGCGCCGCCAAGAAGGCGTCTGCGGCGTCGGCCGCTCCCGCGGGTGCGAAGAAGGCGGCTGCGGCCAAGCCGGCCAAGGCCAAGTCGCCGTCGAAGGCGAAGAAGGCCGCCAAGGTTCCGACGAAGAAGCCGAAGGCGCCGCGCCCGAAGAAGGCGACGACGCCGTCTAAGGCGAAGGCTTCGCCCAAGAAGAAGAAGTAGAGTAGAGTAGAGGAGAAAGAGATGGGAAAGGAAGGGTTTGGCGCTTGACCCCGTCGTCCCCACCCCCCGTCGTCGTCTAGTGGCGCGCAAGAGACGCGCGGCCCAAAACGGCCCTTCTCAGGGCCATCAAAGCACGTCGGGGAAGGTTTTGATTGTCGTGTTGCGTTTGGTGTGGGTGTCTGTCTGTATGCCCGTGGGGATGCTGTTTGCGTGCCGTGGTGGTTTGATTGCGGGGGTCGGTGGCGGGTGTGGGCGGCGGTAGCGGTAAGCGGTGTTGTTGTTGTCGTGGTTGATTGTCGCCGTGTTTGTGGCGGCGGCCGACGGTTGGTTTTCTGTCACGTTGTTTTGTTTGAATACGTTGGTTGGCTTGCCTGCGTTCGTTCTTCTCGGATGTGTGTCTTGTCTAGTCGTGTCTGGTCTTTGTTTTGTTTCTTTGTGTGTGTTATGTTTTGCAACGGGGGGCACGTTGAGATGTGGAAGGAGTCGGCGGGGATTTCGGTGGCGTGTAGAGCGAGCGAGCGCGCCTGCCTGGCCGTTGGCCGTCGGAGTGGAGTGCGGGTTTTTTTTGTTTTCGAAACGAAAGCGGCGGCCGGCCAGCCACCCGTGCGGTGTGACGTCGGCCGTTGGGTATTGTGCGCTTTGAGCGCCGGGGAGGGATGATGTGTGATTGTTGCGCGCTGCTAGCAGGCAGGCAGAGTGAGCGGGTGTGTGTGGCGGACGGACGGGAAGTGGTGGTTTTTGTTTTTGGGTTGCGGGGCGAGAGGCAGGCGACCGACAAAGTTTGCTCGCGACGGAGAGATGTTAGTGGCCCTGAAAAGGGCCGTTTTTGTTTGTGCGGTGCGGTGCCGCGGCGCGGTTTAGGCGCGCTCGCCGCGGATGCGGCGCGCGAGCTGGATGTCCTTGGGCATGATGGTGACGCGCTTGGCGTGGATTGCGCACAGGTTGGTGTCTTCGAAGAGGCCGACGAGGTAGGCCTCGCTGGCCTCCTGCAGGGCCATGACTGCGGAGCTCTGGAAGCGCAGGTCGGTCTTGAAGTCCTGGGCGATCTCGCGCACTAGGCGCTGGAATGGCAGCTTGCGGATGAGCAGCTCTGTGCTCTTCTGGTAGCGCCTGATTTCTCGCAGGGCGACGGTGCCCGGCCTGTAGCGGTGGGGCTTCTTGACGCCTCCGGTGGCGGGCGCGCTCTTCCTCGCCGCCTTGGTGGCGAGCTGTTTGCGCGGCGCCTTTCCGCCGGTGGACTTGCGGGCCGTTTGCTTTGTGCGGGCCATGGCGGTAGCGTTGGCGGTAGCGGAGCGGCGTGCGTGGAGGTTAGGTGCGGCGCGGCGTCCGGTGCTGCCTTGACAACGGGCCCGCGCGCCTCCGTGCTGCGCTTATATGCCCTCGGTTGCGCGTGGTGGGGGGAGGGCGGGCCAGAGTCTATATAGGGGGGCGGCGGGCGCGCTGGGCGCAGACCGTAGCCGACTCGCCAGCCGCTGCAGCTGCTGTTTGTGCACGTTTTGCTTTGCCCGAGGAAGGAAGGATGACAGGCCGCGGCAAGGGAGGAAAGGGGCTCGGCAAGGGTGGCGCCAAGCGGCACCGCAAGGTGTTGCGCGACAACATCCAGGGCATCACGAAGCCCGCCATCCGCCGCCTGGCTCGCAGGGGCGGCGTGAAGCGCATCTCTGGTCTGATCTACGAGGAGACCCGCGGGGTGCTGAAGGTGTTCCTGGAGAACGTGATCCGCGACGCGGTGACGTACACTGAGCACGCCAAGCGCAAGACTGTGACGGCCATGGACGTGGTGTACGCCCTGAAGAGGCAGGGGCGCACCCTGTACGGTTTCGGCGGTTAGGCTGCGTCGCAGCGGGCGCTGGCCTTCCCGCGGCCGTGCTTGTGGGTGGGAGAGACTAGAAAACGGCCCTTTTCAGGGCCACCACACTGTTCGGAAGTTGAAAAGTGCGAAAGAGTCTGTGTTGTTGTTGTTGTTGTTGCTGCGTGTGTGTGCGCTGTGTTGTTCGTTTGTTGTTTGTTTGTTTGTTTGTTTGTTTCTTTCTTTCTTTCCGTTTGAGCGACGTGATGTGGCTGGGAGGGGAGAAGGAAAGGAAACGTGTCATGTGGCTGGCTGTGTGTGGAGCTGCTTCGTTTGTGTTTGTTATTGTGTGTCTTTGTATCGATCGCGACGGAGATGGCGGGCTGTGTGTTGTTGTGCGAGAGAGGCGGTAATTATTTGCTTGCGTGGTTTGGCTCTGTGTGTTTGCGGCGGCGTTGGGGTTTCCGAGGCAAGGCGTGTGGGCATAGGCGGCCGGATCAGCTGTTTCGTTCGTGTCGACGGCCGTTGCGCGCGGGAGTGGAGGGCGGTGTGTCGACACGCCTCCCTTTAACAATGGTCATTATTGCTGCCGTTGTCGTTTGGAAGGCGACTCTGCGACCGTGCAAAATGTGTGTGTGTGTGTGTGTTTGTGTGTGTGTGTGTGTGTGTGCGGGCTGTGTGGACGACAAGATGGCGGACGTGCGCCGGCGGCGGCTGTGCTGTGAAAGTGCAAAGTTGAAACAAAACAAGGTGCGGCGAGGACGACTGAAATTTTGCTTTGGACGTAGGTTTGTGTGGTGGCCCTGAAAAGGGCCGATTGTTGTGGGCCGGGCCGAGCCGAGCCGGCAAAGCGCGTTGCGTGCAGGGGAGCACGCGGCGCTGCGATTGCCTGGCCTCCTTTAGGCCTTCTTCTCGGTCTTCTTTGGCAGCAGGACGGCCTGGATGTTGGGTAGGACACCACCCTGTGCGATGGTGACGCCCGACAGGAGCTTGTTGAGCTCCTCGTCGTTGCGGATGGCAAGCTGCAGGTGGCGCGGGATGATGCGCGTCTTCTTGTTGTCGCGGGCCGCGTTTCCGGCCAGCTCGAGCACCTCAGCCGCGAGGTACTCCATGACGGCGGCGAGGTAGACGGGCGCCCCGGCGCCGACGCGCTCTGCGTAGTTTCCCTTGCGCAGGAGGCGGTGGATTCTGCCGACCGGGAACTGGAGCCCAGCCCTGCTTGAGCGGGACTTTGACTTGCCCTTTGACTTTGCCTCCCTTTCCGCGTCCGGACATGGCGATGGGCTAGCGACGGTGCACACGAGAAGGAAACGAAAACGACCGGTGCGAGCGGCAGCGAGTCGAGCAGCGGAGTTTTTTTTTTTTTTTTTTTTTTTTTTTTTTTTTTTTTTTTTTTAACTTTCATTCCTCCACCGGAAGGGTGGGGCGGGCTCATGGAGGGCTTAATGCCGCTTGGAGCCTTATCTTATTCTTATGTTATTCTGTTGTGGCACTTTTTATTTCATAGTTTGGGTAGTCTTGTTCAAATTTTCTATTTTCTATTCTGTATGTATATATATAATTATTAATATTTTGCTATATTATTATTTTGTTAGTTGGTTTGTTGATTTGGGACTATACACAGCCCTGACATTTGCCTTACAGCTGAGGGAAACCCCATAAAACCTCCAGCCAGGGTTGGGTGTCATTCCTGTTTCTTTCTGTCCTTAATTAGTCTGGCATGATGTGGAACTGCAGGTGCTCTGGGAGTTTGTTTTCTGTCGTAACTGTTTCTAAATCCTTGTGTTTTCGGGGTGAATTTGTTCTGTTGCTATTGCGGCGATTTGTGGTGGGTAAGGATACTTGTAGCGTGGTAGATTGAGGTGGAATGGTGGTTTGATTGATTATGTCTTTTATTGTCTCGTTCGTGATTAGTCTATTGTCACCGTATGTAGCTATCTGTTTTATTAATCGTTCTTCCATTGAGTCTGTATCGAGGGTTGTGTGCAGTGTTGCCGTTCTTTCTCTTGGTTTTCTTGCTAGTGTCCTTAGCATTCTTCTATCTGTGGATTTAATTCGGTTACATTGTGTTACATTTCCGCACCATGCTATTCCTGCATACTCTAGTATTGGTCTTACGTACTTTTATATATATGTAGCACTATTGGTGTTGCTTGCACCTCCGTTTCTATGTTGTAGTAGTTTGATTTTGGCTAGTTTTGTGCTGGCTATCCTATTTTTGTGTTGTGTTGGTCTTCCAATTGAGTAGGTTATCAATCTCTAGTCCTAGGTATTTGGCTGTCTTCTTTGGTTCTACTTTTTGTCCCCAGAGTGTTATTTCAATGTCTTCTGGGTTTTGTTGTTTAAGCTGTGTGAAGTTTCTGTGGTGGATTATTAGTAGCTGCGATTTGGTCGGGTTTGGCCTAATTCTCCATGCAGACAATCCATTCTTCTAATGATTTAATGTATCTGCTGGTTTTCTTTGATAACATTTCGGTTGTTGGGGCGTGGCACCAGAACGCTGTGTCATCAGCATATAGGGCAAGTTCTTCATTTAGTCCAACTGGCTTTGGTATATCTGATGTATATATATTATATAAGAGTGGCGATATGATTGCCCCTTGTGGCACTCCTGCCAGTGGTCTGAGTGTCTCTGATAGTTTGTCCCCTACTTTTACTTTATGTCCCTTTCTGTAATGATGTTTTTTATTAGTTTTACTATTTCTAATGGGATGTCGTTTTTAATTAGTTTGTGTAGGAGCCCTAAGTGCCATACTTTATCGAAGGCTCTCTCTATGTCGAGTAGCAGCGCTGCTACTACATTTCCTGTATTTATGGCTTCGGTGCTATTGCTGATAAGGCGGAAAATTGGGGTCTATTGTACTTTATTCTTCTAAATCCGCTTTGCTCTTTTGGTAGAATTTGTCGTTTTTCTGCAAATTTTTGTATTCTATTAGTGAGTATTGATTCGAAGGTTTTGCCTATTACTGGCAGTAATGTTATAGGTCGGTATGACTTTGGGTCATGTTTTGGTTTTTGGGGCTTCGGCAGCATCTTAACTTGTGCATCTTTCCACTGTTGTGGCGTTTTCTGCAGTTTGAGTACGGCGTTGAATAGGTTTTTGAGTGGTGGTATGATTATTTCCTGTGGTATCAGCCTTAGGTGGTGTCGGTGTGATGCCCATCCGCGCCGGGTGCTGTTACTTTCCGCATGCTATTGCTGTTTCAATTTCCTTTGATGTGATGTCTTGTATGAGTTTTGTTTGATCTTTGTCATATACGATGTTTTGCGGCTCCTCTAGTGTTCTTGTGTTTCGGTTTCTATTGTTTTTTCTGTTTCTCGTTTTTAAAACCTCTCGTCTTGAGGATGTGTGGTATATTTCCTTAAGCACTTTCATAAATTCATTGGCTTTCTCTCTTCGCATGGTATAATATCTCCGTTTATTATTAGTGGTGGGTCTTGGTTTTGCTTTTTCGTGTGTAATGCGTTTAAAT
>NW_025728742.1:0-41143 GCF_021461385.2 Schistocerca piceifrons
AATTGCATCAGAATTAAATACAAAGGCACAATGCCGACTTAAGTACAAGAAAACAGGACTCTTCTTACTGTCTATGTTTTGAACCTTTCCTGTGACACTAGTTATAGATTCCGATGGTTCACTTCAGGTTTACTGTATCCCTTTGACCTTCTTATTGACGATGAAACACGTAAATTGCATCGGAATTAAATACAAAAGGCACAATGCCGACTTTACAAGAAGACTGACTCTTCTTACTGGCTATGTTTTGAACCATTCCTGTGACACTAGTTATAGATTCCGATGCTTCACTTCAGGTTTACTGTATCCCTCTGACCTTCGTATTGTCGATGAAATACAGGAATTGCATCGGAATTACATACAAAAGGCACAATGGCGACTAAAATACAAGAAAACTGACTCTTCTTACTGTCTATGTTTTGAACCATTCTTGTGACACTAGTTATAGATTCCGATGCCTCACTTCAGGCTTACTTTACTGTATCCCTCTGACCTTCTTATTGACAATGAAACACAGAAATTACATCGGAATTAAATACAAAAGGCACAATGCCGACCTAAGTACAAGAAAACTGACTCTTCTTACTGTTTAAGTTTTGAACCATTCCTGTGACACTAGTTATAGATTCCGATGCTTCACTTCAGGTTTACTGTATCCCTGTGACCTTCTTATTGACGATGAAACACGGAAATTGCTTCGGAATTAAGTACAAAAGGCATAATGCCGACTTAAGTACAAGAATACTGACTCGTCTTACTGTCTACGTTTTGAGCCATTCCTGTGACACTAGTTATAGAGTCCGATGCTTCACTTCAGGTTTACTGTATCCCTGTGACCTTTTTATTGACGATGAAACACAGAAATTGCATCAGAATTAAATACAAAAGGCACAATGCCGACTTAAGTACAAGAAAACAGACTCTTCTTACTGTCTATGTTTTGAACCATTCCTGTGACACTAGTTATAGATTCCGATGCTTCACTTCAAGTTTAATGTATCCCTTTGACCTTCTTATTGACGATGAAACACGTAAATTGCATCGGAATTAAATACAAAAGGCACAATGCCGACTTAAGTACAAGAAGACTGACTCTTCTTACTGTCTATGTTTTGAACCATTCCTGTGACACTAGTTATAGATTCCGATGCTTCACTTCAGGTTTACTGTATCCCTCTGACATTCTTATTGTCGATGAAATACAGGAATTGCATCGGAATTACATACAAAAGGCACAATGGCGACTAAAATACAAGAAAACTGACTCTTCTTACTGTCTATGTTTTGAACCATTCTTGTGACACTAGTTATAGATTCCGATGCCTCACTTCAGGTTTACTGTATCCCTCTGACCTTCTTATTGACAATGAAACACAGAAATTACATCGGAATTAAATACAAAAGGCACAATTCCGACGTAAGTACAAGAGAACTAACTCTTCTTACTGTTTAAGTTTTGAACCATTCCTGTGACACTAGTTATAGATTCCGATGCTTCACTTCAGGTTTACTGTATCCCTGTGACCTTCTTATTGACGATGAAACACGGAAATTGCTTCGGAATTAAATACAAAAATCATAATGCCGACTTAAGTATAAGAAGACTGACTCGTCTTACTGTCTACGTTTTGAGCCATTCCTGTGACACTTGTTATAGATTCCGATGCTTCACTTCAGGTTTACTGTATCCCTCTGGCCCTCTTATTGACGATGAAACACAGAAATTGCATCGGAATTAAATACAAAAGGCACAATGCCGACTCAAGTACAAGAAGACTGGCTCTTCTTAATGTCTATGTTTTGAACCATTTCTGTGACACTAGTTATAGATTCCAATAGCTCACGTCAGGTTTACTGTATCCCTCTGACCTTCTTATTGACGAAGAAACACACATATTGCTTCGGAATTAATTACAAAAGGCACAATGCCAACTTAAGTACAAGAAGACTGACCCTTCTTAATGTCTATGCTTTGAACCATTCCTGTGACACTTGTTATAAATTCAGATGCTTCACTTCAGGATTACTGTATCCCTCTGACCTTCTTATAGACGAAGAAACACAGATATTGCTTCGGAATTAAATACAAAAGGCACAATGCCGAATTAAGTACATAAAGACAGACTCTTCTTACTCTCTATGTTTTGAACCATTCCTGTGACACTAGTTATAGATTCCGATGCTTCACTTCAGGTTTAGTGTTTCCCTCTGACCTTCTTATTGACGATGAAACACAGAAATTGCATCGGAATTAAATACAAATAGCACAATGCCGACTTAAGTACAAGAAAATTGACTCTTCTTTCTGTCTATGTTTTGAACCATTCCTGTGACACTAGTTATAGATTCCGATGCTTCACTTCAGGTTTACTGTATCACTCTGACCTTCTTATTGACGATCAAATACAGAAATTGCATCGGAATTACATACAAAAGGCACAATGCCGACTTAAGTACAAGAAAACTGACTCTTCTTACTGTCTATGTTTTGAACCATTCCTGTGACACTAGTTATAGATTCCGATGCTTCACTTCAGGTTTACTGTTCCCCTCTGACCTTCTTATTGACAATGTAACAACGAAATTGCATTGGAATTAAATACAAAAGGCACAATGCCGACCTAAGTACAAGAAAACTGACTCTTCTTACTGTTTAAGTTTTGAACCATTCCTGTGACACTAGTTATAGATTCCGATGCTTCACTTCAGGTTTACTGTATACCTGTGACCTTCTTATTGACGGTGAAACACAGAAATTGCATCGGAATTAAATACAAAAGGCACAATGCCGACTTAAGTACAAGATAACTGACTCTTTATACTGTCTATGTTTTCAACCATTCCTGTGACACTAGTTATAGATTCCGATGCCTCACTTCAGGTTTACTGTTTCCCTCTGACCTTCTTATTGACAATGTAACACAGAAATTGCATCGTAATTAAATACAAAAGGCACAATGCCGACGTAAGTACAATAAGACTGACTCTTATTACTGTCTATGATTTGAACAATTCCTGTGACACTAGTTATAGATTCCGATGCTTCACTTCAGGTTTACTGTATCCCTCTGAGCTTCTTATTGACGATATAACACAGAAATTGCTTCGGAATTAAATACAAAAAGCACAATGCCGACTCATATACAAGAAGTCTGGCTCTTCTTACTGCCTATTTTTGAACCTTTCCTCTGAGACCGGTTTTAGATTCCAATGCTTCACTTCAGGTTTACTGTATCCCTTGGACCTTCTTATTGACGACGAAACACTGAAATTGCATCGGAATTAAATACAAATGGCACAATGCCGACTCAAGTACAAGAAAATTGACTCTTCTTTCTGTCTATGTTTTGAACCATTCCTGTGACACTAGTTATAGATTCCGATGCTTCACTTCAGGTTTACTGTATCACTCTGACCTTCTTATTGACGATGAAATACAGAAATTGCATCGGAATTACATACAAAAGGCACAATGACGACTTAAGTACAAGAATTCTGACCCTTCTTACTCTCTATGTTTTGAACCATTCCTGTGACACTAGTTATAGATTCCGATGCTTCACTTCAGGTTTACTGTTTCCCTCTGACCTTCTTATTGACAATGTTACACATAAATTGCATCGGAATTAAATACAAATGGCACAATGCCGACCTAAGTACAAGAAAACTGACTCTTCTTACTGTTTAAGTTTTGAACCATTCCTGTGACACTAGTTATAGATTCCGATGCTTCACTTCAGGTTTACTGTATCCCTGTGACCTTCTTATTGACGATGAAACACGGAAATTGCTTCGGAATTAAGTACAAAAGGCATAATGCCGACTTAAGTACAAGAATACTGACTCGTCTTACTGTCTACGTTTTGAGCCATTCCTGTGACACTAGTTATAGAGTCCGATGCTTCACTTCAGGTTTACTGTATCCCTGTGACCTTTTTATTGACGATGAAACACAGAAATTGCATCAGAATTAAATACAAAAGGCACAATGCCGACTTAAGTACAAGAAAACAGACTCTTCTTACTGTCTATGTTTTGAACCATTCCTGTGACACTAGTTATAGATTCCGATGCTTCACTTCAAGTTTAATGTATCCCTTTGACCTTCTTATTGACGATGAAACACGTAAATTGCATCGGAATTAAATACAAAAGGCACAATGCCGACTTAAGTACAAGAAGACTGACTCTTCTTACTGTCTATGTTTTGAACCATTCCTGTGACACTAGTTATAGATTCCGATGCTTCACTTCAGGTTTACTGTATCCCTCTGACATTCTTATTGTCGATGAAATACAGGAATTGCATCGGAATTACATACAAAAGGCACAATGGCGACTAAAATACAAGAAAACTGACTCTTCTTACTGTCTATGTTTTGAACCATTCTTGTGACACTAGTTATAGATTCCGATGCCTCACTTCAGGTTTACTGTATCCTCTGACCTTCTTATTGACAATGAAACACAGAAATTACATCGGAATTAAATACAAAAGGCACAATTCCGACGTAAGTACAAGAGAAACTAACTCTTCTTACTGTTTAAGTTTTGAACCATTCTGTGACACTAGTTATAGATTCCGATGCTTCACTTCAGGTTTACTGTATCCCTGTGACCTTCTTATTGACGATGAAACACGGAAATTGCTTCGGAATTAAATACAAAAATCATAATGCCGACTTAAGTATAAGAAGACTGACTCGTCTTACTGTCTACGTTTTGAGCCATTCCTGTGACACTTGTTATAGATTCCGATGCTTCACTTCAGGTTTACTGTATCCCTCTGGCCCTCTTATTGACGATGAAACACAGAAATTGCATCGGAATTAAATACAAAAGGCACAATGCCGACTCAAGTACAAGAAGACTGGCTCTTCTTAATGTCTATGTTTTGAACCATTTCTGTGACACTAGTTATAGATTCCAATAGCTCACGTCAGGTTTACTGTATCCCTCTGACCTTCTTATTGACGAAGAAACACACATATTGCTTCGGAATTAATTACAAAAGGCACAATGCCAACTTAAGTACAAGAAGACTGACCCTTCTTAATGTCTATGCTTTGAACCATTCCTGTGACACTTGTTATAAATTCAGATGCTTCACTTCAGGATTACTGTATCCCTCTGACCTTCTTATAGACGAAGAAACACAGATATTGCTTCGGAATTAAATACAAAAGGCACAATGCCGAATTAAGTACATAAAGACAGACTCTTCTTACTCTCTATGTTTTGAACCATTCCTGTGACACTAGTTATAGATTCCGATGCTTCACTTCAGGTTTAGTGTTTCCCTCTGACCTTCTTATTGACGATGAAACACAGAAATTGCATCGGAATTAAATACAAATAGCACAATGCCGACTTAAGTACAAGAAAATTGACTCTTCTTTCTGTCTATGTTTTGAACCATTCCTGTGACACTAGTTATAGATTCCGATGCTTCACTTCAGGTTTACTGTATCACTCTGACCTTCTTATTGACGATCAAATACAGAAATTGCATCGGAATTACATACAAAAGGCACAATGCCGACTTAAGTACAAGAAAACTGACTCTTCTTACTGTCTATGTTTTGAACCATTCCTGTGACACTAGTTATAGATTCCGATGCTTCACTTCAGGTTTACTGTTCCCCTCTGACCTTCTTATTGACAATGTAACAACGAAATTGCATTGGAATTAAATACAAAAGGCACAATGCCGACCTAAGTACAAGAAAACTGACTCTTCTTACTGTTTAAGATTTGAACCATTCCTGTGACACTAGTTATAGATTCCGATGCTTCACTTCAGGTTTACTGTATACCTGTGACCTTCTTATTGACGGTGAAACACAGAAATTGCATCGGAATTAAATACAAAAGGCACAATGCCGACTTAAGTACAAGATAACTGACTCTTTATACTGTCTATGTTTTCAACCATTCCTGTGACACTAGTTATAGATTCCGATGCTTCACTTCAGGTTTACTGTTTCCCTCTGACCTTCTTATTGACAATGTAACACAGAAATTGCATCGTAATTAAATACAAAAGGCACAATGCCGACGTAAGTACAATAAGACTGACTCTTATTACTGTCTATGATTTGAACAATTCCTGTGACACTAGTTATAGATTCCGATGCTTCACTTCAGGTTTACTGTATCCCTCTGAGCTTCTTATTGACGATATAACACAGAAATTGCTTCGGAATTAAATACAAAAAGCACAATGCCGACTCATATACAAGAAGTCTGGCTCTTCTTACTGCCTATTTTTGAACCTTTCCTCTGAGACCGGTTTTAGATTCCAATGCTTCACTTCAGGTTTACTGTATCCCTTGGACCTTCTTATTGACGACGAAACACTGAAATTGCATCGGAATTAAATACAAATGGCACAATGCCGACTCAAGTACAAGAAAATTGACTCTTCTTTCTGTCTATGTTTTGAACCATTCCTGTGACACTAGTTATAGATTCCGATGCTTCACTTCAGGTTTACTGTATCACTCTGACCTTCTTATTGACGATGAAATACAGAAATTGCATCGGAATTACATACAAAAGGCACAATGACGACTTAAGTACAAGAATTCTGACCCTTCTTACTCTCTATGTTTTGAACCATTCCTGTGACACTAGTTATAGATTCCGATGCTTCACTTCAGGTTTACTGTTTCCCTCTGACCTTCTTATTGACAATGTTACACATAAATTGCATCGGAATTAAATACAAAAGGCACAATGCCGACCTAAGTACAGGTAAACTGACTCTTCTTACTGTTTAAGTTTTGAACCATTCCTGTGACACTAGTTATAGATTCCGATGCTTCACTTCAGGTTTACTGTATCCCGCTGACCTTCTTATTGTCGATGAAATACAGGAATTGCATCGGAATTACATACAAAAGACACAATGGCGACTAAAATACAAGAAAACTGACTCTTCTTACTGTCTATGTTTTGAACCATTCTTGTGACACTAGTTATAGATTCCGATGCCTCACTTCAGGTTTACTGTATCCCTCTGACCTTCTTATTGACAATGAAACACAGAAATTACATCGGAATTAAATACAAAAGGCATAATGCCGACTTAAGTACAAGAAGACTGACTCGTCTTACTGTCTACGTTTTGAGCCATTCCTGTGACACTAGTTATAGATTCCGATGCTTCACTTCAGGTTTACTGTATCCCTCTGACCTTCTTATTGACGAAGAAACACACATATTGCTTCGGAATTAATTACAAAAGGCACAATGCCATCTTAAGTACAAGAAGACTGACCCTTCTTACTGTCTATGCTTTGAACCATTCCTGTGACACTTGTTATAGATTCCGATGCTTCACTTCAGGTTTACTGTCTCCCTCTGACCTTCTTATTGACGAAGAAACACAGATATTGCTTCGGAATTAAATACACAAGGCACAATGCCGACTTAAGTACAAGAAGACTGACTCTTCTTACTGTCTATGCTTTGAACCATTCCTGTGACACTAGTTGTAGATTCCGATGCTTCACTTCTGGTTTACTGTATCCCTCTGAACGTCGTACTGACAATGAAACACAGAAATTGCATCGGAATTAAATACAAAAGGAACAACGCCGACTCTTGTACAAGAAGACTGGCTCTTCTTACTGCCTATGTTTTGAACCGTTCCTCTCAGACCGGTTTTAGATTCCGATGCTTCACTTCAGGTTTACTGTAACCCTTGGAACCTCCTATTGACGCCGAAACACAGAAATTGCATCGGAATTAAATAGAAAAGGCACAATGCCGACTAAAGTACAAGAAAATTGACTCCTCTTACTGTGTATGGTTTGATCCATTCCTGTGACACTAGTTATAGATTCCGATGCTTCACTTTAGGTTTACTGTTTCCCTCTGACCTTCTTATTGACAATGTTACACAGAAATTGCATCGGAATTAAATACAAAAGGCACAATGCCGACCTAAGTACAGGAAAACTGACTCTTCTTACTGTTTAAGTTTTGAACCATTCCTGTGACACTAGTTATAGATTCCGATGCTTCACTTCAGGTTTACTGTATAACTGTGACCTTCTTATTGACGGTGAAACACAGAAATTGCATCGGAATTAAATACAAAAGGCACAATGCCGACTTAAGTACAAGAAAACTGACTCTTTATACTGTCTATGTTTTCAACCATTCCTGTGACACTAGTTATAGATTCCGATGCTTCACTTCAGGTTTACTGTTTCCCTCTGACCTTCTTATTGACAATGTAACACAGAAATTGCATCGTAATTAAATACAAAAGGCACAATGCCGCCGTAAGTACAATTAAAATGACTCTTATTACTGTCTATGATTTGAACAATTCCTGTGACACTAGTTATAGATTCCGATGCTTCACTTCTGGTTTACTGTATTCCTCTGAGCTTCTTATTGACGATATAACACAGAAATTGCTTCGGAATTAAATACAAAAAGCACAATGCCGCCTCATGTACAAGAAGTCTGGCTCTTCTTACTGCCTATTTTTGAACCTTTCCTCTGAGACCGGTTTTAGATTCCAATGCTTCACTTCAGGTTTACTGTATCTCTTGGACCTTCTTATTGACGACGAAACACTGAAATTGCATCGGAATTAAATACAAATGGCACAATGCCGACTCAAGTACAAGAAAATTGACTCTTCTTTCTGTCTATGTTTTGAACCATTCCTGTGACACAAGTTATAGATTCCGATGCTTCACTTCAGGTTTACTGTATCACTCTGACCTTCTTATTGACGATGAAATACAGAAATTGCATCGGAATTACATACAAAAGGCACAATGACGACTTAAGTACAAGAATTCTGACCCTTCTTACTCTCTATGTTTTGAACCATTCCTGTGACACTAGTTATAGATTCCGATGCTTCACTTTAGGTTTACTGTTTCCCTCTGACCTTCTTATTGACAATGTTACACAGAAATTGCATCGGAATTAAATACAAAAGGCACAATGCCGACCTAAGTACAGGAAAACTGACTCTTCTTACTGTTTAAGTTTTGAACCATTCCTGTGACACTAGTTATAGATTCCGATGCTTCACTTCAGGTTTACTGTATCCCTGTGACCTTCCTATTGACGATGAAACACAGAAATTGCATCAGAACTAAATACAAAAGGCACAATGCCGACTTAAGTACAAGAAAACAGACTCTTCTTACTGTCTATGTTTTGAACCTTTCCTGTGACACTAGTTATAGATTCCGATGCTTCACTTCAGGTTTACTGTATCCCTTTGACCTTCTTATTGACGATGAAACACGTAAATTGCATCGGAATTAAATACAAAAGGCACAATGCCGACTTAAGTACATGAAGACTGACTCTTCTTACTGTCTATGTTTTGAACCATTCCTGTGACACTAGTTATAGATTCCGATGCTTCACTTCAGGTTTACTGTATCCCTCTGATCTTCTTATTGTCGATGAAATACAGGAATTGCATCGGAATTACATACAAAAGGCACAATGGCGACAAAAATACAAGAAAACTGACTCTTCTTACTGTCTATGTTTTGAACCATTCTTGTGACACTAGTTATAGATTCCGATGCCTCACTTCAGGTTTACTGTATCCCTCTGACCTTCTTATTGACAATGAAACACAGAAATTACATCGGAGTTAAATACAAAAGGCACAATTCCGACCTAAGTACAAGAAAACTGACTCTTCTTACTGTTTAAGTTTTGAACCATTCCTGTGACACTAGTTATAGATTCCGATGCTTCACTTCAGGTTTACTGTATCCCTGTGACCTTCTTATTGACGATGAAACACGGAAATTGCTTCGGAATTAAATACAAAAGGCATAATGCCGACTTAATTACAAGAAGACTTACTCGTCTTACAGTCTACGTTTTGAGCCATTCCTGTGACACTAGTTATAGATTCCGATGCTTCACTTCAGGTTTACTGTATCCCTCTGGCCCTCTTATTGACGATGAAACACAGAAATTGCATCGGAATTAAATACAAAAGGCACAATGCCGACTCAAGTACAAGAAGACTGGCTCTTCTTAATGTCTATGTTTTGAACCATTTCTGTGACACTAGTTATAGATTCCAATAGCTCACGTCAGGTTTACTGTATCCCTCTGACCTTCTTATTGACGAAGAAACACACATATTGCTTCGGAATTAATTACAAAAGGCACAATGCCAACTTAAGTACAAGAAGACTGACCCTTCTTAATGTCTATGCTTTGAACCATTCCTGTGACACTTGTTATAGACTCCGATGCTTCACTTCAGGTTTAGTGTTTCCCTCTGACCTTCTTATTGACGATGAAACACAGAAATTGCATCGGAATTAAATACAAATAGCACAATGCCGACTTAAGTACAAGAAAATTGACTCTTCTTTCTGTCTATGTTTTGAACCATTCCTGTGACACTAGTTATAGATTCCGATGCTTCACTTCAGGTTTACTGTATCACTCTGACCTTCCTATTGAGGATGAAATACAGAAATTGCATCGGAATTACATACAAAAGGCACAATGCCGACTTAAGTACAAGAAAGCTGACTCTTCTTACTGTCTATGTTTTGAACCATTCCTGTGACACTAGTTATAGATTCCGATGCTTCACTTCAGGTTTACTGTTTCCCTCTGACCTTCTTATTGACAATGTAACACAGAAATTGCATCGGAATTAAATACAAAAGGCACAATGCCGACCTAAGTACAAGAAAACTGACTCTTCTTACTGTTTAAGTTTTGAACCATTCCTGTGACACTAGTTATAGATTCCGATGCTTCACTTCAGGTTTACTGTATACCTGTGACCTTCTTATTGACGGTGAAACACAGAAATTGCATCGGAATTAAATACAAAAGGCACAATGCCGACT
The DNA here is from genome assembly GCF_021461385.2 of Schistocerca piceifrons. Taxonomy (NCBI): domain Eukaryota; kingdom Metazoa; phylum Arthropoda; class Insecta; order Orthoptera; family Acrididae; genus Schistocerca; species Schistocerca piceifrons. Next base: position 10,875 of record NW_025728742.1, read on the forward strand.
TAAGTACAAGAAAACTGACTCATTATACTGTCTATGTTTTCAACCATTCCTGTGACACTAGTTATAGATTCCGATGCTTCACTTCAGGTTTACTGTTTCCCTCTGACCTTCTTATTGACAATGTAACACAGAAATTGCATCGGAATTAAATACAAAAGGCACAATGCCGACTTAAGTACAAGAAAACTGACTCTTCTTACTGTTTAAGTTTTGAACCATTCCTGTGACACTAGTTATAGATTCCGATGCTTCACTTCAGGTTTACTGTATACCTGTGACCTTCTTATTGACGGTGAAACACAGAAATTGCATCGGAATTAAATACAAAAGGCACAATGCCGACTTAAGTACAAGAAAACTGACTCATTATGCTGTCTATGTTTTCAACCATTCCTGTGACACTAGTTATAGATTCCGATGCTTCACTTCAGGTTTACTGTATCCCTCTGAGCTTCTTATTGACGATATAACACAGAAATTGCTTCGGAATTAAAAACAAAAAGCACAATGCCGACTCACGTACAAGAAGTCTGGCTCTTCTTACTGCCTATTTTTGAACCTTTCCTCTGAGACCGGTTTTAGATTCCAATGCTTCACTTCAGGTTTACTGTATCCCTTGGACCTTCTTATTGACGACGAAACACTGAAATTGCATCGGAATTAAATACAAATGGCACAATGGCGACTCAAGTACAAGAAAATTGACTCTTCTTTCTGTCTATGCTTTGAACCATTCCTGTGACACTAGTTATAGATTCCGATGCTTCACTTCAGGTTTACTGTATCACTCTGACCTTCTTATTGACGATGAAATACAGAAATTGCATCGGAATTACATACAAAAGGCACAATGACGACTTAAGTACAAGAATTCTGACCCTTCTTACTCTCTATGTTTTGAACCATTCCTGTGACACTAGTTATAGATTCCGATGCTTCACTTCAGGTTTACTGTTTCCCTCTGACCTTCTTATTGACAATGTTACACAGAAATTGCATCGGAATTAAATACAAAAGGCACAATGCCGACCTAAGTACAGGAAAACTGACTCTTCTTACTGTTTAAGTTTTGAACCATTCCTGTGACACTAGTTATAGATTCCGATGCTTCACTTCAGGTTTACTGTATCCCTGTGACCTTCTTATTGACGATGAAACACAGAAATTGCATCAGAATTAAATACAAAAGGCACAATGCCGACTTAAGTACAAGAAAACAGACTCTTCTTACTGTCTATGTTTTGAACCATTCCTGTGACACTAGTTATAGATTCCGATGCTTCACTTCAGGTTTACTGTATCCCTTTGACCTTCTTATTGACGATGAAACACGTAAATTGCATCGGAATTAAATACAAAAGGCACAATGCCGACTTAAGTACAAGAAGACTGACTCTTCTTACTGCCTATGTTTTGAACCATTCCTGTGACACTAGTTATAGATTCCGATGCTTCACTTCAGGTTTACTGTATCCCTCTGACCTTCTTATTGTCGATGAAATACAGGAATTGCATCGGAATTACATACAAAAGGCACAATGGCGACTAAAATACAAGAAAACTGACTCTTCTTACTGTCTATGTTTTGAACCATTCTTGTGACACTAGTTATAGATTCCGATGCCTCACTTCAGGTTTACTGTATCCCTCTGACCTTCTTATTGACAATGAAACACAGAAATTACATCGGAATTAAATACAAAAGGCACAATGCCGACCTAAGTACAAGAAAACTGACTGTTCTTACTGTTTAAGTTTTGAACCATTCCTGTGACACTAGTTATAGATTCCGATGCTTCACTTCAGGTTTACTGTAACCCTGTGACCTTCTTATTGACGATGAAACACGGAAATTGCTTCGGAATTAAGTACAAAAGGCATAATGCCGACTTAAGTACAAGAAGACTGACTCGTCTTACTGTCTACGTTTTGAGATATTCCTGTGACACTAGTTATAGATTCCGATGCTTCACTGCAGGTTTACTGTATCCCTCTGACCTTCTTATTGACGAAGAAACACACATATTGCTTCGGAATTAATTACAAAAGGCACAATGCCAACTTAAGTACAAGAAGACTGACCCTTCTTACTGTCTATGCTTTGAACCATTCCTGTGACACTTGTTATAGATTCCGATGCTTCACTTCAGGTTTACTGTATCCTTCTGACCTTCTTATTGACGAAGAAACACAGATATTGCTTCGGAATTAAATACACAAGGCACAATGCCGACTTAAGTACAAGAAGACTGACTCTTCTTACTGTCTATGCTTTGAACCATTCCTGTGACACTAGTTGTAGATTCCGATGCTTCACTTCTGGTTTACTGTATCCCTCTGAACGTCGTACTGACAATGAAACACAGAAATTGCATCGGAATTAAATACAAAAGGCACAATGCCGACTCAAGTACAAGAAGACTGGCTCTTCTTACTGTCTATGTTTTGAACCTTTCCTGTGAGACCGGTTTTGGATTCCGATGCTTCACTTCAGGTTTACTGTATCCCTTGGACCTTGTGATTGACGATGACACAAAGAAATTGCATCGGAATTAAATAGAAAAGGCACAATGCCGACTTAGGTACTAAAAGACTGTCTCTTCTTACTGTCTATGCTTTGAACCATTCCTGTGACACTAGTTATAGATTCCAATGCTTCACTTCAGGTATACTGTATCCCTCTGACCGTCGTATTGACGATGAAACACAGAAATTGCATCGGAATTAAATACAAAAGGAACAACGCCGACTCATGTACAAGAAGACTGGCTCTTCTTACTCACTATGCTTTGAACCATTCCTGTGACACTATTTATAGATTCCGATAATTCACATCAGGTTTACTGTATCCCACTGACCTTCTTATTGACGATGAAACACAGAAATTGCATCGGATTTATATACAAAAGGCAGAATGACGACTTAAGTACAAGAAAACTGACTCTTCTTACTATCTATGTTTTGAACCATTCCTGTGACACTAGTTATAGATTCCGATGATTCACTTCAGGTTTAGTGTATCCCTCTGACCTTCTTAATGACGATGAAACACAGAAATTGCATCGGAAATAAATACAAAGGCACAATGCCGACTTAATTACAAGAAAACTGACTCTTCTTACTGTCTATGTTTTGAAACATTCCTGTGACACTAGTTATAGATTCCGATGTTTCACTTCATGTTTACTGTATCCCTCTGACCTTCGTATTGACAATGTAACACAGAAATTGCATCGGAATTAAATACAAAAGGCACAATGCCGACTCATGTACAAGAAGACTGGCTCTTCTTACTGCCTATGTTTTGAACCTTTCCTCTGAGACCAGTTTTAGATTCCGATCCTTCACTTCAGGTTTACTGTATCCCTTGGACCTTCGTATTGACGCCGAAACACAGAAATTGCATCGGAATTAAATAGAAAAGCGACAATGCCGACTTAACTACAAGAAAATTGACTTTTCTTACTGTCTATGTTTTGAACCATTCCTGTGACACTAGTTATAGATTCCGATGCTTCACTTCAGGCTTACTGTAACCCTCTGACCTTCTTATTGACGATGAAACACAGAAATTGCATCGGAATTACATACAAAAGGCACAATGACGACTTAAGTACAAGAAAACTGACTCTTCTTGCTGTCTATGTTTTGAACCATTCCTGTGACACTATTTATAGATTCCGATAATTCACATCAGGTTTACTGTATCCGTCTGACCTTCTTGTTGACGATGAAACACGTAAATTGCATCGGAATTAAATACAAAAGGCACAATGCCGACTTAAGTACAAGAAGACTGACTCTTCTTACTGTCTATGTCTTGAACCATTCCTGTGACACTAGTTATATATTCCGATGCTTTACTTCAGGTTTACTGTATCCCTCTGACCTTCTTATTGTCGATGAAATACAGGAATTGCATCGGAATTACATACAAAAGGCAAAATGGCGACTAAAATACAAGAAAACTGACTCTTCTTACTTTCTATGTTTTGAACCATTCTTGTGACACTAGTTACAGATTCCGATGCCTCACTTCAGGTTTACTGTATCCCTCTGACCTTCTTATTGACAATGAAACACAGAAATTACATCGGAATTAAAAACAAAAGGCACATTGCCGACCTAAGTACAAGAAAACTGACTCTTCTTACTGTTTAAGATTTGAACCATTCCTGTGACACTAGTTATAGACTCCGATGCTTCACTTCAGGTTTACTGTATCCCTCTGACCTTCTTATTGACGAAGAAACACAGATATTGCTTCGGAATAAAATACAAAAGGCACAATGCCGACTTAAGTACATAAAGACACACTCTTCTTACTCCCTATGTTTTGAACCATTCCTGTGACACTAGTTATAGATTCCGATGCTTCACTTCAGGTTTAGTGTTTCCCTCTGACCTTCTTATTGACGATGAAACACAGAAATTGCATCGGAATTAAATACAAATGGCACAATGCCGACGTAAGTACAAGAAAAGTGACTCTTCTTACAGTCTATGTTTTGAACCATTCCTGTGACACTAGTTATAGATTCCGATGCCGCACTTCAGGTTTACTGTATCCCTCTGAGCTTCTTATTGACGATATAAGACAGAAATTGCTTCGGAATTAAATACAAAAGGCACAATGCCGACTCATGTACAAGAAGTCTGGCGCTTCTTACTGCCTACGTTTTGAACCTTTCCTCTGAGACCGGTTTTAGATTCCGATGCTTCACTTCAGGTTTACTGTATCCCTGTGACCTTCTTATTGACGATGAAACACAGAAATTGCATCAGAATTAAATACAAAAGGCACAATGCCGACTTAAGTACAAGAAGACTGACTCTTCTTACTGTCTATGTTTTGAACCATTCCTGTGACACTAGTTATAGATTCCGATGCTTCACTTCAGGTTTACTGTATCCCTCTGACCTTCTTATTGTCGATGAAATACAGGAATTGCATCTGAATTACATACAAAAGGCACAATGGCCACTAAAATACAAGAAAACTGACTCTTCTTACTGTCTATGTTTTGAACCATTCTTGTGAGACTAGTTATAGATTCCAATAGCTCACGTCAGGTTTACTGTATCCCTCTGACCTTCTTATTGACGGTGAAACACAGAAATTGCTTCGGAATTAAATACAAAAGGCACAATGCCGACTTAAGTACAAGAAAACTGACTCATTATACTGTCTATCTTTTCAACCATTCCTGTGACACTAGTTATAGATTCCGATGCTTCACTTCAGGTTTACTGTTTCCCTCTGACCTTCTTATTGACAATGTAACACAGAAATTGCATCGGAATCAAATACAAAAGGCACAATGCCGACCTAAGTACAAGAAAACTGACTCTTCTTACTGTTTAAGTTTTGAACCATTCCTGTGACACTAGTTATAGATTCCGATGCTTCACTTCAGGTTTACTGTATACCTGTGACCTTCTTATTGACGGTGAAACACTGAAATTGCATCGGAATTAAATACAAAAGGCACAATGCCGACTTAAGTACAAGAAAACTGACTCATTATACTGTCTATGTTTTCAACCATTCCTGTGACACTAGTTATAGATTCCGATGCTTCACTTCAGGTTTACTGTATACCTGTGACCTTCTTATTGACGACGAAACACTGAAATTGCATCGGAATTAAATACAAATGGCACAATGCCGTCTCAAGTACAAGAAAATTGACTCTTCTTTCTGTCTATGTTTTGAACCATTCCTGTGACACTAGTTATAGATTCCGATGCTTCACTTCAGGTTTACTGTATCACTCTGACCTTCTTATTGACGATGAAATACAGAAATTGCATCGGAATTACATACAAAAGGCACAATGACGACTTAAGTACAAGAATTCTGACCCTTCTTACTCTCTATGTTTTGAACCATTCCTGTGACACTAGTTATAGATTCCGATGCTTCACTTCAGGTTTACTGTTTCCCTCTGACCTTCTTATTGACAATGTTACACAGAAATTGCATCGGAATTAAATACAAAAGGCACAATGCCGACCTAAGTACAGGAAAACTGACTCTTCTTACTGTTTAAGTTTTGAACCATTCCTGTGACACTAGTTATAGATTCCGATGCTTCACTTCAGGTTTACTGTATCCCTGTGACCTTCTTATTGACGATGAAACACAGAAATTGCATCAGAATTAAATACAAAAGGCACAATGCCGACTTAAGTACAAGAAAACAGACTCTTCTTACTGTCTATGTTTTGAACCATTCCTGTGACACTAGTTATAGATTCCGATGCTTCACTTCAGGTTTACTGTATCCCTTTGACCTTCTTATTGACGATGAAACACGTAAATTGCATCGGAATTAAATACAAAAGGCACAATGCCGACTTAAGTACAAGAAGACTGACTCTTCATACTGTCTATGTTTTGAACCATTCCTGTGACACTAGTTATAGATTCCGATCCTTCACTTCAGGTTTACTGTATCCCTCTGACCTTCTTATTGTCGATGAAATACAGGAATTGCATCGGAATTACATACAAATGGCACAATGGCGACTAAAATACAAGAAAACTGACTCTTCTTACTGTCTATGTTTTGAACCATTCTTGTGACACTAGTTATAGATTCCGATGCCACACTTCAGGTTTACTGTATCCCTCTGACCTTCTTATTGACAATGAAACACAGAAATTACATCGGAATTAAATACAAAAAGCACAATGCCGACCTAAGTACAAGAAAACTGACTCTTCTTACTGTTTAAGTTTGAACCATTCCTGTGACACTAGTTATAGATTCCGATGCTTCACTTCAGGTTTACTGTATCCCTGTGACCTTCTTATTGACGATGAAACACGGAAATTGCTTCGGAATTAAGTACAAAAGGCATAATGCCGACTTAAGTACAAGAAGACTGACTCGTCTTACTGTCTACGTTTTGAGCCATTCCTGTGACACTAGTTATAGATTCCGATGCTTCACTGCAGGTTTACTGTATCCCTCTGACCTTCTTATTGACGAAGAAACACACATATTGCTTCGGAATTAATTACATAAGGCACAATGCCAACTTAAGTACAAGAAGACTGACCCTTCTTACTGTCTATGCTTTGAACCATTCCTGTGACACTTGTTATAGATTCCGATGCTTCACTTCAGGTTTACTGTATCCCTCTGACCTTCTTATTGACGGTGAAACACAAAAATTGCATCGGAATTAAATAGAAAAGGCACAATATCGACTTAAGTACAAGAAGACTGACTCTTCCTACTGTCTATGCTTTGAACCATTCCTGTGACACTAGTTATAGATTGCGATGCTTCATTTCAGGTTTACTGTATCCCTTATAGCTTCTTATTGATGATGAAACACACAAATGCATCGGAATTAAATACAAAAGGCACAATGCCGACTCAAGTACAAGAAGACTGGCTCTTCTTACTGTCTATGTTTTGAACCTTTCCTGTGAGACCGGTTTTAGATTCCGATGCTTCACTTCAGGTTTACTGTATCCCTTGGACCTTGTGATTGACGATGAAACAAAGAAATTGCATCGGAATTAAATAGAAAAGGCACAATGCCGACTTAGGTACTAAAAGACTGTCTCTTCTTACTGTCTATGCTTTGAACCATTCCTGTGACACTAGTTATAGATTCCAATGCTTCACTTCAGGTTTACTGTATCCCTCTGACCGTCGTATTGACGATGAAACACAGAAATTGCATCGGAATTAAATACAAAAGAAACAACGCCGACTCAAGTACAAGAAGACTGGCTCTTCTTACTCACTATGCTTTGAACCATTCCTGTGACACTATTTATAGATTCCGATAATTCACATCAGGTTTACTGTATTCCACTGACTTTCTTATTGACGATGAAACACAGAAATTGCATCGGATTTATATACAAAAGGCAGAATGACGACTTAAGTACAAGAAAACTGACTCTTTTTACTATCTATGTTTTGAACCATTCCTGTGACACTAGTTATAGATTCCGATGATTCACTTCAGGTTTAGTGTATCCCTCTGACCTTCTTATTGACGATGAAACACAGAAATTGCATCGGAATTAAATACAAAGGCACAATGCCGACTTAATTACAAGAAAACTGAATCTTCTTACTGTCTATGTTTTGAAACATTCCTGTGACTCTAGTTATAGATTCCGATGTTTCACTTCAGGTTTACTGTATCCCTCTGACCTTCGTATTGACAATGTAACACAGAAATTGCATCGGAATTAAATACAAAAGGCACAATGCCGACTCATGTACAAGAAGACTGGCTCTTCTTACTGCCTATGTTTTGAACCTTTCCTCTGAGACCAGTTTTAGATTCCGATCCTTCACTTCAGGTTTACTGTATCCCTTGGACCTTCGTATTGACGCCGAAACACAGAAATTGCATCGGAATTAAATAGAAAAGCGACAATGCCGACTTAACTACAAGAAAATTGACTTTTCTTACTGTCTATGTTTGAACCATTCCTGTGACACTAGTTATAGATTCCGATGCTTCACTTCAGGTTTACTGTAACCCTCTGACCTTCTTATTGACGATGAAACACAGAAATTGCATCGGAATTACATACAAAAGGCACAATGCCGACTTAAGTACAAGAAAACTGACTCTTCTTACTCACTATGCTTTGAACCATTCCTGTGACACTATTTATAGATTCCGATAATTCACATCAGGTTTACTGTATCCGTCTGACCTTCTTGTTGACGATGAAACACGTAAACTGCATCGGAATTAAATACAAAAGGCACAATGCCGACTTAAGTAAAAGAAGATTGACTCTTCTTACTGTGTATGGTTTGAACCATTCCTGTGACACTAGTTATAGATTCCGATGCTTCACTTCAGGTTTACTGTATCCCACTGACCTTTTTATTGACGATGAAGCACAGATATTGCATAGGCATTAAATACAAAAGGTGCAATGCCGACTCAAGTACAAGAAGACTGGCTCTTCTTACTGTCTATGTATTGAACCATTTCTGTGACACTAGTTATAGATTCCGATGCTTCACTTCAGGTTTACTGTGTCCCTCTGACCTTCTCATTGACGAAGAAACACAGATATTGCTTCGGAATTAATTACAAAAGGCACAATGCCGACTTAAGTACAGGAAGACTGACACTTCTTACTGTCTATGTTTTGAACCATTCCTGAGACACTAGTTATTGATTCCGATTCTTCACTTCAGGTTTACTGTATCTCTCTGACCTTCTCATTAACGAAGAAACACAGATATTGCTCCGGAATTAAATACGAAAGGCACAATGCCGACCTAAGTACAAGAGAACTGACTCTTCTTACTGTTTAAGTTTTGAACCATTCCTGTGACACTAGTTATAGATTCCGATGCTTCACTTCAGGTTCACTGTATCCCTCTGACCTTCTTATTGTCGATGAAATACCGGAATTGCATCGGAATTACATACAAAAGGCACAATGGCGACTAAAATACAAGAAAACTGACTCTTCTTACTTTCTATGTTTTGAACCATTCTTGTGACACTAGTTACAGATTCCGAACCCTCACTTCAGGTTTACTGTATCCCTCTGACCTTCTTATTGACAATGAAACACAGAAATTACATCGGAATTAAATACAAAAGGCACATTGCCGACCTAAGTACAAGAAAACTGACTCTTCTTACTGTTTAAGATTTGAACCATTCCTGTGACACTAGTTATAGACTCCGATGCTTCACTTCACGTTTACTGTATCCCTCTGACCTTCTTATTGACGAAGAAAGACAGATATTGCTTCGGAATAAAATACAAAAGGCACAATGCCGACTTAAGTACATAAAGACACACTCTTCTTACTCTCTATGTTTTGAACCATTCCTGTGACACTAGTTATAGATTCCGATGCTTCACTTCAGGTTTACTGTTTCCCTCTGACCTTCTTATGACAATGTAACACAGAAATTGCATCGGAATTAAATACAAAAGGCACAATGCCGACCTAAGTACAAGAAAACTGACTCTTCTTACTGTTTAAGCTTTGAACCATTCCTGTGACACTAGTTATAGATTCCGATGCTTCACTTCAGGTTTACTGTATACCTGTGACCTTCTTATTGACGGTGAAACACAGAAATTGCATCGGAATTAAATACAAAAGGCACAATGCCGACTTAAGTACAAGAAAACTGACTCTGTATACTGTCTATGTTTTCAACCATTCCTGCGACACTAGTTATAGATTCGGATGCTTCACTTCAGGTTTACTGTTTCCCTCTGACCTTCTTATTGACAATGTAACACAGAAATTGCTTCGGAATTAAATACAAAAGGCACAATGCCGACTCATGTACAAGAAGTCTGGCTCTTCTTACTGCCTATGTTTTGAACCTTTCCTCTGAGACCGGTTTTAGATTCCGATGCTTCACTTCAGGTTTACTGTATCCCTTGGACCTTCTTATTGACGACGAAACACTGAAATTGCATCGGAATTAAATACAAATGGCACAATGCCGACTTAAGTACAAGAAAATTGACTCTTCTTTCTGTCTATGTTTTGAACCATTCCTGTGACACTAGTTATAGATTCCGATGCTTCACTTCAGGTTTACTGTATCACTCTGACCTTCTTATTGACGATGAAATACAGAAATTGCATCGGAATTACATACAAAAGGCACAATGTCGACTTAAGTACAAGAAAACTGACTCTTCTTACTCTCTATGTTTTGAACCATTCCTGTGACACTAGTTATAGATTCCGATGCTTCACTTCAGGTTTACTGTTTCCCTCTGACCTTCTTATTGACAATGTAACACAGAAATTGCATCGGAATTAAATACAAAAGGCACAATGCCGACCTAAGTACAGGAAAACTGACTCTTCTTACTGTTTAAGTTTTCAACTATTCCTGTGACACTAGTTATAGATTCCGATGCTTCACTTCAGGTTTACTGTATCCCTGTGACCTTCTTATTGACGATGAAACACAGAAATTGCATCAGAATTAAATACAAAAGGCACAATGCCGACTTAAGTACAAAAAAACAGACTCTTCTTACTGTCTATGATTTGAACCATTCCTGTGACACTAGTTATAGATTCCGATGCTTCACTTCAAGTTTAATGTATCCCTTTGACCTTCTTATTGACGATGAAACACGTAAATTGCATCGGAATTAAATACAAAAGGCACAATGCCGACTTAAGTGCAAGAAGACTGACTCTTCTTACTGTCTATGTTTTGAACCATTCCTGTGACACTAGTTATAGATTCCGATGCTTCACTTCAGGTTTACTATATCCCTCTGACCTTCTTATTGTCGATGAAATACAGGAATTGCATCTGAATTACATACAAAAGGCACAATGGCGACTAAAATACAAGAAAACTGACTCTTCTTACTGTCTATGTTTTGAACCATTCTTGTGACACTAGTTATAGATTCCGATGCCTCACTTCAGGTTTACTGTATCCCTCTGACCTTCTTATTGACAATGAAACACAGAAATTATGTCGGAATTAAATACAAAAGGCACAATTCCGACCTAAGTACAAGAAAACTGACTCTTCTTACTGTTTAAGTTTTGAACCATTCCTGTGACACTAGTTATAGATTCCGATGCTTCACTTCAGGTTTACTGTATCCCTGTGACCTTCTTATTGACGATGAAACACGGAAATTGCTTCGGAATTAAATACAAAAGGCATAATGCCGACTTAAGTACAAGAAGACTGACTCGTCTTACTGTGTACGTTTTGAGCCATTCCTGTGACACTAGTTATAGATTCCGATGCTTCACTTCAGGATTACTGTATCCCTCTGGCCCTCTTATTGACGATGAAACACAGAAATTGCATCGGAATTAAATACAAAAGGCACAATGCCGACTCAAGTACAAGAAGACTGGCTCTTCTTAATGTCTATGTTTTGAACCATTTCTGTGACACTAGTTATAGATTCCAATAGCTCACGTCAGGTTTACTGTATCCCTCTGACCTTCTTATTGACGAAGAAACACACATATTGCTTCGGAATTAATTACAAAAGGCACAATGCCAACTTAAGTACAAGAAGACTGACCCTTCTTAATGTCTATGCTTTGAACCATTCCTGTGACACTTGTTATAGATTCCGATGCTTCACTTCAGGTTTACTGTATCCCTCTGACCTTCTTATAGACGAAGAAACACAGATATTGCTTCGGAATTAAATACAAAAGGCACAATGCCGAATTAAGTACATAAAGACAGACTCTTCTTACTCTCTATGTTTTGAACCATTCCTGTGACACTAGTTATAGATTCCGATGCTTCACTTCAGGTTTAGTGTTTCCCTCTGACCTTCTTATTGACGATGAAACACAGAAATTGCATCGGAATTAAATACAAATAGCACAATGCCGACTTAAGTACAAGAAAATTGACTCTTCTTTCTGTCTATGTTTTGAACCATTCCTGTGACACTAGTTATAGATTCCGATGCTTCACTTCAGGTTTACTGTATCACTCTGACCTTCTTATTGACGATGAAATACAGAAATTGCATCGGAATTACATACAAAAGGCACAATGCCGACTTAAGTACAAGAAAACTGTCTCTTCTTACTGTCTATGTTTTGAACCATTCCTGTGACACTAGTTATAGATTCCGATGCTTCACTTCAGGTTTACTGTTTCCCTCTGACCTTCTTATTGACAATGTAACACAGAAATTGCATCGGAATTAAATACAAAAGGCACAATGCCGACTTAAGTACAAGAAAACTGACTCTTCTTACTGTTTAAGTTTTGAACCATTCCTGTGACACTAGTTATAGATTCCGATGCTTCACTTCAGGTTTACTGTATACCTGTGACCTTCTTATTGACGGTGAAACACAGAAATTGCATCGGAATTAAATACAAAAGGCACAATGCCGACTTAAGTACAAGAAAACTGACTCATTATGCTGTCTATGTTTTCAACCATTCCTGTGACACTAGTTATAGATTCCGATGCTTCACTTCAGGTTTACTGTATCCCTCTGAGCTTCTTATTGACGATATAACACAGAAATTGCTTCGGAATTAAAAACAAAAAGCACAATGCCGACTCACGTACAAGAAGTCTGGCTCTTCTTACTGCCTATTTTTGAACCTTTCCTCTGAGACCGGTTTTAGATTCCAATGCTTCACTTCAGGTTTACTGTATCCCTTGGACCTTCTTATTGACGACGAAACACTGAAATTGCATCGGAATTAAATACAAATGGCACAATGGCGAATCAAGTACAAGAAAATTGACTCTTCTTTCTGTCTATGCTTTGAACCATTCCTGTGACACTAGTTATAGATTCCGATGCTTCACTTCAGGTTTACTGTATCACTCTGACCTTCTTATTGACGATGAAATACAGAAATTGCATCGGAATTACATACAAAAGGCACAATGACGACTTAAGTACAAGAATTCTGACCCTTCTTACTCTCTATGTTTTGAACCATTCCTGTGACACTAGTTATAGATTCCGGTGCTTCACTTCAGGTTTACTGTTTCCCTCTGACCTTCTTATTGACAATGTTACACAGAAATTGCATCGGAATTAAATACAAAAGGCACAATGCCGACCTAAGTACAGGAAAACTGACTCTTCTTACTGTTTAAGTTTTGAACCATTCCTGTGACACTAGTTATAGATTCCGATGCTTCACTTCAGGTTTACTGTATCCCTGTGACCTTCTTATTGACGATGAAACACAGAAATTGCATCAGAATTAAATACAAAAGGCACAATGCCGACTTAAGTACAAGAAAACAGACTCTTCTTACTGTCTATGTTTTGAACCATTCCTGTGACACTAGTTATAGATTCCGATGCTTCACTTCAGGTTTACTGTATCCCTTTGACCTTCTTATTGACGATGAAACACGTAAATTGCATCGGAATTAAATACAAAAGGCACAATGCCGACTTAAGTACAAGAAGACTGACTCTTCTTACTGCCTATGTTTTGAACCATTCCTGTGACACTAGTTATAGATTCCGATGCTTCACTTCAGGTTTACTGTATCCCTCTGACCTTCTTATTGTCGATGAAATACAGGAATTGCATCGGAATTACATACAAAAGGCACAATGGCGACTAAAATACAAGAAAACTGACTCTTCTTACTGTCTATGTTTTGAACCATTCTTGTGACACTAGTTATAGATTCCGATGCCTCACTTCAGGTTTACTGTATCCCTCTGACCTTCTTATTGACAATGAAACACAGAAATTACATCGGAATTAAATACAAAAGGCACAATGCCGACCTAAGTACAAGAAAACTGACTGTTCTTACTGTTTAAGTTTTGAACCATTCCTGTGACACTAGTTATAGATTCCGATGCTTCACTTCAGGTTTACTGTAACCCTGTGACCTTCTTATTGACGATGAAACACGGAAATTGCTTTGGAATTAAGTACAAAAGGCATAATGCCGACTTAAGTACAAGAAGACTGACTCGTCTTACTGTCTACGTTTTGAGCCATTCCTGTGACACTAGTTATAGATTCCGATGCTTCACTGCAGGTTTACTGTATCCCTCTGACCTTCTTATTGACGAAGAAACACACATATTGCTTCGGAATTAATTACAAAAGGCACAATGCCAACTTAAGTACAAGAAGACTGACCCTTCTTACTGTCTATGCTTTGAACCATTCCTGTGACACTTGTTATAGATTCCGATGCTTCACTTCAGGTTTACTGTATCCTTCTGACCTTCTTATTGACGAAGAAACACAGATATTGCTTCGGAATTAAATACACAAGGCACAATGCCGACTTAAGTACAAGAAGACTGACTCTTCTTACTGTCTATGCTTTGAACCATTCCTGTGACACTAGTTGTAGATTCCGATGCTTCACTTCTGGTTTACTGTATCCCTCTGAACGTCGTACTGACAATGAAACACAGAAATTGCATCGGAATTAAATACAAAAGGCACAATGCCGACTCAAGTACAAGAAGACTGGCTCTTCTTACTGTCTATGTTTTGAACCTTTCCTGTGAGACCGGTTTTAGATTCCGATGCTTCACTTCAGGTTTACTGTATCCCTTGGACCTTGTGATTGACGATGACACAAAGAAATTGCATCGGAATTAAATAGAAAAGGCACAATGCCGACTTAGGTACTAAAAGACTGTCTCTTCTTACTGTCTATGCTTTGAACCATTCCTGTGACACTAGTTATAGATTCCAATGCTTCACTTCAGGTTTACTGTATCCCTCTGACCGTCGTATTGACGATGAAACACAGAAATTGCATCGGAATTAAATACAAAAGGAACAACGCCGACTCATGTACAAGAAGACTGGCTCTTCTTACTCACTATGCTTTGAACCATTCCTGTGACACTATTTATAGATTCCGATAATTCACATCAGGTTTACTGTATCCCACTGACCTTCTTATTGACGATGAAACACAGAAATTGCATCGGATTTATATACAAAAGGCAGAATGACGACTTAAGTACAAGAAAACTGACTCTTCTTACTATCTATGTTTTGAACCATTCCTGTGACACTAGTTATAGATTCCGATGATTCACTTCAGGTTTAGTGTATCCCTCTGACCTTCTTATTGACGATGAAACACAGAAATTGCATCGGAAATAAATACAAAGGCACAATGCCGACTTAATTACAAGAAGACTGACTCTTCTTACTGTCTATGTCTTGAACCATTCCTGTGACACTAGTTATATATTCCGATGCTTTACTTCAGGTTCACTGTATCCCTCTGACCTTCTTATTGTCGATGAAATACATTAATTGCATCGGAATTACATACAAAAGGCAAAATGGCGACTAAAATACAAGAAAACTGACTCTTCTTACTTTCTATGTTTTGAACCATTCTTGTGACACTAGTTACAGATTCCGATGCCTCACTTCAGGTTTACTGTATCCCTCTGACCTTCTTATTGACAATGAAACACAGAAATTACATCGGAATTAAAAACAAAAGGCACATTGCCGACCTAAGTACAAGAAAACTGACTCTTCTTACTGTTTAAGATTTGAACCATTCCTGTGACACTAGTTATAGACTCCGATGCTTCACTTCAGGTTTACTGTATCCCTCTGACCTTCTTATTGACGAAGAAACACAGATATTGCTTCGGAATAAAATACAAAAGGCACAATGCCGACTTAAGTACATAAAGACACACTCTTCTTACTCCCTATGTTTTGAACCATTCCTGTGACACTAGTTATAGATTCCGATGCTTCACTTCAGGTTTAGTGTTTCCCTCTGACCTTCTTATTGACGATGAAACACAGAAATTGCATCGGAATTAAATACAAATGGCACAATGCCGACGTAAGTACAAGAAAATTGACTCTTCTTACAGTCTATGTTTTGAACCATTCCTGTGACACTAGTTATAGATTCCGATGCCGCACTTCAGGTTTACTGTATCCCTCTGAGCTTCTTATTGACGATATAAGACAGAAATTGCTTCGGAATTAAATACAAAAGGCACAATGCCGACTCATGTACAAGAAGTCTGGCGCTTCTTACTGCCTATGTTTTGAACCTTTCCTCTGAGACCGGTTTTAGATTCCGATGCTTCACTTCAGGTTTACTGTATCCCTGTGACCTTCTTATTGACGATGAAACACAGAAATTGCATCAGAATTAAATACAAAAGGCACAATGCCGACTTAAGTACAAGAAGACTGACTCTTCTTACTGTCTATGTTTTGAACCATTCCTGTGACACTAGTTATAGATTCCGATGCTTCACTTCAGGTTTACTGTATCCCTCTGACCTTCTTATTGTCGATGAAATACAGGAATTGCATCTGAATTACATACAAAAGGCACAATGGCCACTAAAATACAAGAAAACTGACTCTTCTTACTGTCTATGTTTTGAACCATTCTTGTGAGACTAGTTATAGATTCCAATAGCTCACGTCAGGTTTACTGTATCCCTCTGACCTTCTTATTGACGGTGAAACACAGAAATTGCTTCGGAATTAAATACAAAAGGCACAATGCCGACTTAAGTACAAGAAAACTGACTCATTATACTGTCTATCTTTTCAACCATTCCTGTGACACTAGTTATAGATTCCGATGCTTCACTTCAGGTTTACTGTTTCCCTCTGACCTTCTTATTGACAATGTAACACAGAAATTGCATCGGAATCAAATACAAAAGGCACAATGCCGACCTAAGTACAAGAAAACTGACTCTTCTTACTGTTTAAGTTTTGAACCATTCCTGTGACACTAGTTATAGATTCCGATGCTTCACTTCAGGTTTACTGTATACCTGTGACCTTCTTATTGACGGTGAAACACAGAAATTGCATCGGAATTAAATACAAAAGGCACAATGCCGACTTAAGTACAAGAAAACTGACTCATTATACTGTCTATGTTTTCAACCATTCCTGTGACACTAGTTATAGATTCCGATGCTTCACTTCAGGTTTACTGTATCCCTCTGAGCTTCTTATTGACGATATAACACAGAAATTGCTTCGGAATTAAATACAAAAAGCACAATGCCGACTCACGTACAAGAAGTCTGGCTCTTCTTACTGCCTATTTTTGAACCTTTCCTCTGAGACCGGTTTTAGATTCCAATGCTTCACTTCAGGTTTACTGTATCCCTTGGACCTTCTTATTGACGACGAAACACTGAAATTGCATCGGAATTAAATACAAATGGCACAATGCCGTCTCAAGTACAAGAAAATTGACTCTTCTTTCTGTCTATGTTTTGAACCATTCCTGTGACACTAGTTATAGATTCCGATGCTTCACTTCAGGTTTACTGTATCACTCTGACCTTCTTATTGACGATGAAATACAGAAATTGCATCGGAATTACATACAAAAGGCACAATGACGACTTAAGTACAAGAATTCTGACCCTTCTTACTCTCTATGTTTTGAACCATTCCTGTGACACTAGTTATAGATTCCGATGCTTCACTTCAGGTTTACTGTTTCCCTCTGACCTTCTTATTGACAATGTTACACAGAAATTGCATCGGAATTAAATACAAAAGGCACAATGCCGACCTAAGTACAGGAAAACTGACTCTTCTTACTGTTTAAGTTTTGAACCATTCCTGTGACACTAGTTATAGATTCCGATGCTTCACTTCAGGTTTACTGTATCCCTGTGACCTTCTTATTGACGATGAAACACAGAAATTGCATCAGAATTAAATACAAAAGGCACAATGCCGACTTAAGTACAAGAAAACAGACTCTTCTTACTGTCTATGTTTTGAACCATTCCTGTGACACTAGTTATAGATTCCGATGCTTCACTTCAGGTTTACTGTATCCCTTTGACCTTCTTATTGACGATGAAACACGTAAATTGCATCGGAATTAAATACAAAAGGCACAATGCCGACTTAAGTACAAGAAGACTGACTCTTCATACTGTCTATGTTTTGAACCATTCCTGTGACACTAGTTATAGATTCCGATGCTTCACTTCAGGTTTACTGTATCCCTCTGACCGTCTTATTGTCGATGAAATACAGGAATTGCATCGGAATTACATACAAATGGCACAATGGCGACTAAAATACAAGAAAACTGACTCTTCTTACTGTCTATGTTTTGAACCATTCTTGTGACACTAGTTATAGATTCCGATGCCACACTTCAGGTTTACTGTATCCCTGTGACCTTCTTATTGACGATGAAACACGGAAATTGCTTCGGAATTAAATACAAAAGGCATAATGCCGACTTAAGTACAAGAAGACTGACTCGTCTTACTGTGTACGTTTTGAGCCATTCCTGTGACACTAGTTATAGATTCCGATGCTTCACTTCAGGATTACTGTATCCCTCTGGCCCTCTTATTGACGATGAAACACAG
Source organism: Schistocerca piceifrons (assembly GCF_021461385.2). Classification (NCBI taxonomy): domain Eukaryota; kingdom Metazoa; phylum Arthropoda; class Insecta; order Orthoptera; family Acrididae; genus Schistocerca; species Schistocerca piceifrons. The sequence continues at coordinate 29,744 of NW_025728742.1, forward strand.
AAATTGCATCGGAATTAAATACAAAAGGCACAATGCCGACTCAAGTACAAGAAGACTGGCTCTTCTTAATGTCTATGTTTTGAACCATTTCTGTGACACTAGTTATAGATTCCAATAGCTCACGTCAGGTTTACTGTATCCCTCTGACCTTCTTATTGACGAAGAAACACACATATTGCTTCGGAATTAATTACAAAAGGCACAATGCCAACTTAAGTACAAGAAGACTGACCCTTCTTAATGTCTATGCTTTGAACCATTCCTGTGACACTTGTTATAGATTCCGATGCTTCACTTCAGGTTTACTGTATCCCTCTGACCTTCTTATAGACGAAGAAACACAGATATTGCTTCGGAATTAAATACAAAAGGCACAATGCCGAATTAAGTACATAAAGACAGACTCTTCTTACTCTCTATGTTTTGAACCATTCCTGTGACACTAGTTATAGATTCCGATGCTTCACTTCAGGTTTAGTGTTTCCCTCTGACCTTCTTATTGACGATGAAACACAGAAATTGCATCGGAATTAAATACAAATAGCACAATGCCGACTTAAGTACAAGAAAATTGACTCTTCTTTCTGTCTATGTTTTGAACCATTCCTGTGACACTAGTTATAGATTCCGATGCTTCACTTCAGGTTTACTGTATCACTCTGACCTTCTTATTGACGATGAAATACAGAAATTGCATCGGAATTACATACAAAAGGCACAATGCCGACTTAAGTACAAGAAAACTGTCTCTTCTTACTGTCTATGTTTTGAACCATTCCTGTGACACTAGTTATAGATTCCGATGCTTCACTTCAGGTTTACTGTTTCCCTCTGACCTTCTTATTGACAATGTAACACAGAAATTGCATCGGAATTAAATACAAAAGGCACAATGCCGACTTAAGTACAAGAAAACTGACTCTTCTTACTGTTTAAGTTTTGAACCATTCCTGTGACACTAGTTATAGATTCCGATGCTTCACTTCAGGTTTACTGTATACCTGTGACCTTCTTATTGACGGTGAAACACAGAAATTGCATCGGAATTAAATACAAAAGGCACAATGCCGACTTAAGTACAAGAAAACTGACTCATTATGCTGTCTATGTTTTCAACCATTCCTGTGACACTAGTTATAGATTCCGATGCTTCACTTCAGGTTTACTGTATCCCTCTGAGCTTCTTATTGACGATATAACACAGAAATTGCTTCGGAATTAAAAACAAAAAGCACAATGCCGACTCACGTACAAGAAGTCTGGCTCTTCTTACTGCCTATTTTTGAACCTTTCCTCTGAGACCGGTTTTAGATTCCAATGCTTCACTTCAGGTTTACTGTATCCCTTGGACCTTCTTATTGACGACGAAACACTGAAATTGCATCGGAATTAAATACAAATGGCACAATGGCGAATCAAGTACAAGAAAATTGACTCTTCTTTCTGTCTATGCTTTGAACCATTCCTGTGACACTAGTTATAGATTCCGATGCTTCACTTCAGGTTTACTGTATCACTCTGACCTTCTTATTGACGATGAAATACAGAAATTGCATCGGAATTACATACAAAAGGCACAATGACGACTTAAGTACAAGAATTCTGACCCTTCTTACTCTCTATGTTTTGAACCATTCCTGTGACACTAGTTATAGATTCCGGTGCTTCACTTCAGGTTTACTGTTTCCCTCTGACCTTCTTATTGACAATGTTACACAGAAATTGCATCGGAATTAAATACAAAAGGCACAATGCCGACCTAAGTACAGGAAAACTGACTCTTCTTACTGTTTAAGTTTTGAACCATTCCTGTGACACTAGTTATAGATTCCGATGCTTCACTTCAGGTTTACTGTATCCCTGTGACCTTCTTATTGACGATGAAACACAGAAATTGCATCAGAATTAAATACAAAAGGCACAATGCCGACTTAAGTACAAGAAAACAGACTCTTCTTACTGTCTATGTTTTGAACCATTCCTGTGACACTAGTTATAGATTCCGATGCTTCACTTCAGGTTTACTGTATCCCTTTGACCTTCTTATTGACGATGAAACACGTAAATTGCATCGGAATTAAATACAAAAGGCACAATGCCGACTTAAGTACAAGAAGACTGACTCTTCTTACTGCCTATGTTTTGAACCATTCCTGTGACACTAGTTATAGATTCCGATGCTTCACTTCAGGTTTACTGTATCCCTCTGACCTTCTTATTGTCGATGAAATACAGGAATTGCATCGGAATTACATACAAAAGGCACAATGGCGACTAAAATACAAGAAAACTGACTCTTCTTACTGTCTATGTTTTGAACCATTCTTGTGACACTAGTTATAGATTCCGATGCCTCACTTCAGGTTTACTGTATCCCTCTGACCTTCTTATTGACAATGAAACACAGAAATTACATCGGAATTAAATACAAAAGGCACAATGCCGACCTAAGTACAAGAAAACTGACTGTTCTTACTGTTTAAGTTTTGAACCATTCCTGTGACACTAGTTATAGATTCCGATGCTTCACTTCAGGTTTACTGTAACCCTGTGACCTTCTTATTGACGATGAAACACGGAAATTGCTTTGGAATTAAGTACAAAAGGCATAATGCCGACTTAAGTACAAGAAGACTGACTCGTCTTACTGTCTACGTTTTGAGCCATTCCTGTGACACTAGTTATAGATTCCGATGCTTCACTGCAGGTTTACTGTATCCCTCTGACCTTCTTATTGACGAAGAAACACACATATTGCTTCGGAATTAATTACAAAAGGCACAATGCCAACTTAAGTACAAGAAGACTGACCCTTCTTACTGTCTATGCTTTGAACCATTCCTGTGACACTTGTTATAGATTCCGATGCTTCACTTCAGGTTTACTGTATCCTTCTGACCTTCTTATTGACGAAGAAACACAGATATTGCTTCGGAATTAAATACACAAGGCACAATGCCGACTTAAGTACAAGAAGACTGACTCTTCTTACTGTCTATGCTTTGAACCATTCCTGTGACACTAGTTGTAGATTCCGATGCTTCACTTCTGGTTTACTGTATCCCTCTGAACGTCGTACTGACAATGAAACACAGAAATTGCATCGGAATTAAATACAAAAGGCACAATGCCGACTCAAGTACAAGAAGACTGGCTCTTCTTACTGTCTATGTTTTGAACCTTTCCTGTGAGACCGGTTTTAGATTCCGATGCTTCACTTCAGGTTTACTGTATCCCTTGGACCTTGTGATTGACGATGACACAAAGAAATTGCATCGGAATTAAATAGAAAAGGCACAATGCCGACTTAGGTACTAAAAGACTGTCTCTTCTTACTGTCTATGCTTTGAACCATTCCTGTGACACTAGTTATAGATTCCAATGCTTCACTTCAGGTTTACTGTATCCCTCTGACCGTCGTATTGACGATGAAACACAGAAATTGCATCGGAATTAAATACAAAAGGAACAACGCCGACTCATGTACAAGAAGACTGGCTCTTCTTACTCACTATGCTTTGAACCATTCCTGTGACACTATTTATAGATTCCGATAATTCACATCAGGTTTACTGTATCCCACTGACCTTCTTATTGACGATGAAACACAGAAATTGCATCGGATTTATATACAAAAGGCAGAATGACGACTTAAGTACAAGAAAACTGACTCTTCTTACTATCTATGTTTTGAACCATTCCTGTGACACTAGTTATAGATTCCGATGATTCACTTCAGGTTTAGTGTATCCCTCTGACCTTCTTATTGACGATGAAACACAGAAATTGCATCGGAAATAAATACAAAGGCACAATGCCGACTTAATTACAAGAAGACTGACTCTTCTTACTGTCTATGTCTTGAACCATTCCTGTGACACTAGTTATATATTCCGATGCTTTACTTCAGGTTCACTGTATCCCTCTGACCTTCTTATTGTCGATGAAATACATTAATTGCATCGGAATTACATACAAAAGGCAAAATGGCGACTAAAATACAAGAAAACTGACTCTTCTTACTTTCTATGTTTTGAACCATTCTTGTGACACTAGTTACAGATTCCGATGCCTCACTTCAGGTTTACTGTATCCCTCTGACCTTCTTATTGACAATGAAACACAGAAATTACATCGGAATTAAAAACAAAAGGCACATTGCCGACCTAAGTACAAGAAAACTGACTCTTCTTACTGTTTAAGATTTGAACCATTCCTGTGACACTAGTTATAGACTCCGATGCTTCACTTCAGGTTTACTGTATCCCTCTGACCTTCTTATTGACGAAGAAACACAGATATTGCTTCGGAATAAAATACAAAAGGCACAATGCCGACTTAAGTACATAAAGACACACTCTTCTTACTCCCTATGTTTTGAACCATTCCTGTGACACTAGTTATAGATTCCGATGCTTCACTTCAGGTTTAGTGTTTCCCTCTGACCTTCTTATTGACGATGAAACACAGAAATTGCATCGGAATTAAATACAAATGGCACAATGCCGACGTAAGTACAAGAAAATTGACTCTTCTTACAGTCTATGTTTTGAACCATTCCTGTGACACTAGTTATAGATTCCGATGCCGCACTTCAGGTTTACTGTATCCCTCTGAGCTTCTTATTGACGATATAAGACAGAAATTGCTTCGGAATTAAATACAAAAGGCACAATGCCGACTCATGTACAAGAAGTCTGGCGCTTCTTACTGCCTATGTTTTGAACCTTTCCTCTGAGACCGGTTTTAGATTCCGATGCTTCACTTCAGGTTTACTGTATCCCTGTGACCTTCTTATTGACGATGAAACACAGAAATTGCATCAGAATTAAATACAAAAGGCACAATGCCGACTTAAGTACAAGAAGACTGACTCTTCTTACTGTCTATGTTTTGAACCATTCCTGTGACACTAGTTATAGATTCCGATGCTTCACTTCAGGTTTACTGTATCCCTCTGACCTTCTTATTGTCGATGAAATACAGGAATTGCATCTGAATTACATACAAAAGGCACAATGGCCACTAAAATACAAGAAAACTGACTCTTCTTACTGTCTATGTTTTGAACCATTCTTGTGAGACTAGTTATAGATTCCAATAGCTCACGTCAGGTTTACTGTATCCCTCTGACCTTCTTATTGACGGTGAAACACAGAAATTGCTTCGGAATTAAATACAAAAGGCACAATGCCGACTTAAGTACAAGAAAACTGACTCATTATACTGTCTATCTTTTCAACCATTCCTGTGACACTAGTTATAGATTCCGATGCTTCACTTCAGGTTTACTGTTTCCCTCTGACCTTCTTATTGACAATGTAACACAGAAATTGCATCGGAATCAAATACAAAAGGCACAATGCCGACCTAAGTACAAGAAAACTGACTCTTCTTACTGTTTAAGTTTTGAACCATTCCTGTGACACTAGTTATAGATTCCGATGCTTCACTTCAGGTTTACTGTATACCTGTGACCTTCTTATTGACGGTGAAACACAGAAATTGCATCGGAATTAAATACAAAAGGCACAATGCCGACTTAAGTACAAGAAAACTGACTCATTATACTGTCTATGTTTTCAACCATTCCTGTGACACTAGTTATAGATTCCGATGCTTCACTTCAGGTTTACTGTATCCCTCTGAGCTTCTTATTGACGATATAACACAGAAATTGCTTCGGAATTAAATACAAAAAGCACAATGCCGACTCACGTACAAGAAGTCTGGCTCTTCTTACTGCCTATTTTTGAACCTTTCCTCTGAGACCGGTTTTAGATTCCAATGCTTCACTTCAGGTTTACTGTATCCCTTGGACCTTCTTATTGACGACGAAACACTGAAATTGCATCGGAATTAAATACAAATGGCACAATGCCGTCTCAAGTACAAGAAAATTGACTCTTCTTTCTGTCTATGTTTTGAACCATTCCTGTGACACTAGTTATAGATTCCGATGCTTCACTTCAGGTTTACTGTATCACTCTGACCTTCTTATTGACGATGAAATACAGAAATTGCATCGGAATTACATACAAAAGGCACAATGACGACTTAAGTACAAGAATTCTGACCCTTCTTACTCTCTATGTTTTGAACCATTCCTGTGACACTAGTTATAGATTCCGATGCTTCACTTCAGGTTTACTGTTTCCCTCTGACCTTCTTATTGACAATGTTACACAGAAATTGCATCGGAATTAAATACAAAAGGCACAATGCCGACCTAAGTACAGGAAAACTGACTCTTCTTACTGTTTAAGTTTTGAACCATTCCTGTGACACTAGTTATAGATTCCGATGCTTCACTTCAGGTTTACTGTATCCCTGTGACCTTCTTATTGACGATGAAACACAGAAATTGCATCAGAATTAAATACAAAAGGCACAATGCCGACTTAAGTACAAGAAAACAGACTCTTCTTACTGTCTATGTTTTGAACCATTCCTGTGACACTAGTTATAGATTCCGATGCTTCACTTCAGGTTTACTGTATCCCTTTGACCTTCTTATTGACGATGAAACACGTAAATTGCATCGGAATTAAATACAAAAGGCACAATGCCGACTTAAGTACAAGAAGACTGACTCTTCATACTGTCTATGTTTTGAACCATTCCTGTGACACTAGTTATAGATTCCGATGCTTCACTTCAGGTTTACTGTATCCCTCTGACCGTCTTATTGTCGATGAAATACAGGAATTGCATCGGAATTACATACAAATGGCACAATGGCGACTAAAATACAAGAAAACTGACTCTTCTTACTGTCTATGTTTTGAACCATTCTTGTGACACTAGTTATAGATTCCGATGCCACACTTCAGGTTTACTGTATCCCTCTGACCTTCTTATTGACGGTGAAACACAAAAATTGCATCGGAATTAAATAGAAAAGGCACAATATCGACTTAAGTACAAGAAGACTGACTCTTCCTACTGTCTATGCTTTGAACCATTCCTGTGACACTAGTTATAGATTGCGATGCTTCATTTCAGGTTTACTGTATCCCTTATAGCTTCTTATTGATGATGAAACACACAAATGCATCGGAATTAAATACAAAAGGCACAATGCCGACTCAAGTACAAGAAGACTGGCTCTTCTTACTGTCTATGTTTTGAACCTTTCCTGTGAGACCGGTTTTAGATTCCGATGCTTCACTTCAGGTTTACTGTATCCCTTGGACCTTGTGATTGACGATGAAACAAAGAAATTGCATCGGAATTAAATAGAAAAGGCACAATGCCGACTTAAGTACAAGAAGACTGACTCTTCATACTGTCTATGTTTTGAACCATTCCTGTGACACTAGTTATAGATTCCGATGCTTCACTTCAGGTTTACTGTATTCCACTGACTTTCTTATTGACGATGAAACACAGAAATTGCATCGGATTTATATACAAAAGGCAGAATGACGACTTAAGTACAAGAAAACTGACTCTTTTTACTATCTATGTTTTGAACCATTCCTGTGACACTAGTTATAGATTCCGATGATTCACTTCAGGTTTAGTGTATCCCTCTGACCTTCTTATTGACGATGAAACACAGAAATTGCATCGGAATTAAATACAAAGGCACAATGCCGACTTAATTACAAGAAAACTGAATCTTCTTACTGTCTATGTTTTGAAACATTCCTGTGACACTAGTTATAGATTCCGATGTTTCACTTCAGGTTTACTGTATCCCTCTGACCTTCGTATTGACAATGTAACACAGAAATTGCATCGGAATTAAATACAAAAGGCACAATGCCGACTCATGTACAAGAAGACTGGCTCTTCTTACTGCCTATGTTTTGAACCTTTCCTCTGAGACCAGTTTTAGATTCCGATCCTTCACTTCAGGTTTACTGTATCCCTTGGACCTTCGTATTGACGCCGAAACACAGAAATTGCATCGGAATTAAATAGAAAAGCGACAATGCCGACTTAACTACAAGAAAATTGACTTTTCTTACTGTCTATGTTTGAACCATTCCTGTGACACTAGTTATAGATTCCGATGCTTCACTTCAGGTTTACTGTAACCCTCTGACCTTCTTATTGACGATGAAACACAGAAATTGCATCGGAATTACATACAAAAGGCACAATGCCGACTTAAGTACAAGAAAACTGACTCTTCGTACTCACTATGCTTTGAACCATTCCTGTGACACTATTTATAGATTCCGATAATTCACATCAGGTTTACTGTATCCGTCTGACCTTCTTGTTGACGATGAAACACGTAAACTGCATCGGAATTAAATACAAAAGGCACAATGCCGACTTAAGTAAAAGAAGATTGACTCTTCTTACTGTGTATGGTTTGAACCATTCCTGTGACACTAGTTATAGATTCCGATGCTTCACTTCAGGTTTACTGTATCCCACTGACCTTTTTATTGACGATGAAGCACAGATATTGCATAGGCATTAAATACAAAAGGTGCAATGCCGACTCAAGTACAAGAAGACTGGCTCTTCTTACTGTCTATGTATTGAACCATTTCTGTGACACTAGTTATAGATTCCGATGCTTCACTTCAGGTTTACTGTGTCCCTCTGACCTTCTCATTGACGAAGAAACACAGATATTGCTTCGGAATTAATTACAAAAGGCACAATGCCGACTTAAGTACAGGAAGACTGACACTTCTTACTGTCTATGTTTTGAACCATTCCTGAGACACTAGTTATTGATTCCGATTCTTCACTTCAGGTTTACTGTATCTCTCTGACCTTCTCATTAACGATGAAACACAGATATTGCTCCGGAATTAAATACGAAAGGCACAATGCCGACCTAAGTACAAGAGAACTGACTCTTCTTACTGTTTATGTTTTCAACCATTCCTGTGACACTAGTTATGGATTCCGATGCTTCACTTCAGGTTTACTGTATCCCTTGGACCTTCTTATTGACGCCGAAACACAGAAATTGCATCGGAATTAAATAGAAAAGCGACAATGCCGACTTAACTACAAGAAAAGTGACTCTTCTTACTGTCTATGTTTTGAACCATTCCTGTGACACTAGTTATAGATTCCGATGCTTCACTTCAGGTTTACTGTATCCCTGTGACCTTGTTATTGACGATGAAACACAGAAATTGCATCGGAATTAAATACAAAAGGCACAATGCCGACTTAAGTACAATAAAACAGACTCTTCTTACTGTCTATGTTTTGAACCATTCCTGTGACACTAGTTATAAATTCCGATGCTTCACTTCAGGTTTACTGTATCCCTTTGACCTTCTTATTGACGATGATACACGTAAATTGCATCGGAATTAAATACAAAAGGCACAATGCCGACTTAAGTACAAGAAGACTGACTCTTCTTACTGTCTATGTCTTGAACCATTCCTGTGACACTAGTTATATATTCCGATGCTTTACTTGAGGTTTACTGTATCCCTCTGACCTTCTTATTGTCGATGAAATACAGGAATTGCATCGGAATTACATACAAAAGGCACAATGCCGACTTAAGTACAAGAAGACTGACTCTTCATACTGTCTATGTTTTGAACCATTCCTGTGACACTAGTTATAGATTCCGATGCTTCACTTCAGGTTTACTGTATCCCTCTGACCGTCTTATTGTCGATGAAATACAGGAATTGCATCGGAATTACATACAAATGGCACAATGGCGACTAAAATACAAGAAAACTGACTCTTCTTACTGTCTATGTTTTGAACCATTCTTGTGACACTAGTTATAGATTCCGATGCCACACTTCAGGTTTACTGTATCCCTCTGACCTTCTTATTGACGGTGAAACACAAAAATTGCATCGGAATTAAATAGAAAAGGCACAATATCGACTTAAGTACAAGAAGACTGACTCTTCCTACTGTCTATGCTTTGAACCATTCCTGTGACACTAGTTATAGATTGCGATGCTTCATTTCAGGTTTACTGTATCCCTTATAGCTTCTTATTGATGATGAAACACACAAATGCATCGGAATTAAATACAAAAGGCACAATGCCGACTCAAGTACAAGAAGACTGGCTCTTCTTACTGTCTATGTTTTGAACCTTTCCTGTGAGACCGGTTTTAGATTCCGATGCTTCACTTCAGGTTTACTGTATCCCTTGGACCTTGTGATTGACGATGAAACAAAGAAATTGCATCGGAATTAAATAGAAAAGGCACAATGCCGACTTAAGTACAAGAAGACTGACTCTTCATACTGTCTATGTTTTGAACCATTCCTGTGACACTAGTTATAGATTCCGATGCTTCACTTCAGGTTTACTGTATTCCACTGACTTTCTTATTGACGATGAAACACAGAAATTGCATCGGATTTATATACAAAAGGCAGAATGACGACTTAAGTACAAGAAAACTGACTCTTTTTACTATCTATGTTTTGAACCATTCCTGTGACACTAGTTATAGATTCCGATGATTCACTTCAGGTTTAGTGTATCCCTCTGACCTTCTTATTGACGATGAAACACAGAAATTGCATCGGAATTAAATACAAAGGCACAATGCCGACTTAATTACAAGAAAACTGAATCTTCTTACTGTCTATGTTTTGAAACATTCCTGTGACACTAGTTATAGATTCCGATGTTTCACTTCAGGTTTACTGTATCCCTCTGACCTTCGTATTGACAATGTAACACAGAAATTGCATCGGAATTAAATACAAAAGGCACAATGCCGACTCATGTACAAGAAGACTGGCTCTTCTTACTGCCTATGTTTTGAACCTTTCCTCTGAGACCAGTTTTAGATTCCGATCCTTCACTTCAGGTTTACTGTATCCCTTGGACCTTCGTATTGACGCCGAAACACAGAAATTGCATCGGAATTAAATAGAAAAGCGACAATGCCGACTTAACTACAAGAAAATTGACTTTTCTTACTGTCTATGTTTGAACCATTCCTGTGACACTAGTTATAGATTCCGATGCTTCACTTCAGGTTTACTGTAACCCTCTGACCTTCTTATTGACGATGAAACACAGAAATTGCATCGGAATTACATACAAAAGGCACAATGCCGACTTAAGTACAAGAAAACTGACTCTTCGTACTCACTATGCTTTGAACCATTCCTGTGACACTATTTATAGATTCCGATAATTCACATCAGGTTTACTGTATCCGTCTGACCTTCTTGTTGACGATGAAACACGTAAACTGCATCGGAATTAAATACAAAAGGCACAATGCCGACTTAAGTAAAAGAAGATTGACTCTTCTTACTGTGTATGGTTTGAACCATTCCTGTGACACTAGTTATAGATTCCGATGCTTCACTTCAGGTTTACTGTATCCCACTGACCTTTTTATTGACGATGAAGCACAGATATTGCATAGGCATTAAATACAAAAGGTGCAATGCCGACTCAAGTACAAGAAGACT
>NW_025728743.1:0-37362 GCF_021461385.2 Schistocerca piceifrons
ATGGGGGCGAAAAACGGGACGGGGGACGGCGGATGTTGAGAGGCGTCACGCGCGGACAGGACACAGGACACAGACACAGAGACACACAGATTGGAAAGGGAGGTGCGCGGTAGTAGTTGGGAATGTGCGTACCGTGCGGGATGGGAGTGGGCGAGGAACACGGTCGTGGCCCCTGTTTGTGGGTGCGTGTGATGACGTCGGTGTGTTGTGGGAAGGGAAGGTGCTGTGGCGGCGGCGCGTAATGGGCGTAGGCCGAAAAGAGAAAGGAACGTGGGCAGTGTGTTGGCAAGCGTCGGTTCGACTGCGACGTTGATGGGCAGGGCAAGGTTAATGGTGGTAGGAGTAGGCGTGTGGGCGCAAAAAATCTGCCGCTGCAGGCGGTGCCGTAACCGCCATGGGGCGGGAAGGAGAGAGGGCCAAAGAAAGAAAGAAAGAAGAAAACAAAATAAAAAAAAAAAGGAGGGGGGGGGGGGGGCGAAAGGAAGGCAGGAAGGACAAGAGGCGAGGCGACGGCTTGCTTTGTGTATCGGTCGGTCTCTGGCTATGCTTCGTTTTCTGCAGCAGGGTCGGTGCGCGGCGTGGCTCGCGGCAGTGGGAACGCCTGGCGGCTGGACGGCCAGCAATGCGGTTGGATGGGCGGCCACAGCACCGCACCTGTGCCCGAGGAGGAGACGCTGGCGGCGGGCCCTGAGGTGAGGCCGGCTCGGCTCGGCTGGGGCTGTGGATGTGTAGGTGTGCGCCGCTGCTGCAACAACGAGTAAAACGCGAGAAGAAGGGATGGCGGTAGAGAGAAAAAAAAAAAAAAGGTCGTGTTGTGTTGATGCGCAGGCAGACGCGTACAGAGAGACGAGCCCGGTCTGCAGCAGGGTGTGGCCGTGCCGAGTGCAGAGCAGCGGCGGCTCGGTTCGGTTCGGTTCGGCCCGGCGGGCCGCGCTGTTGTCGCGGACGTGAGCGCCCCCTGGCGGGTGGCCGGAGGCGGCGCGGCGTGTTGGACGTGTGGCTGGTGGCAGTGCACAATTTGCGAGTGGCTGGCGGTGTGGCGTGGCGGTTGGCGCGTCGGGCGGCGGAGAGGGAGAGAGAGGAGAGGTATGTGTTGCGGGCGCCCTTTGCTGCGCTGCGTCGTTGCGTGTGCCGTACAGGGCGGGCGCTTGTCGACTGTGTGGGCGGTGTGGCGAATTGGCGTGAAACGGCTGCCGAGAGGTGTGTGGTAGCGAGCCGGTCGGTGTCAGTGCGAAGGGGAATGTGCGTGCGTTTGGCGGTTTCGGTGTGCTTTTTGCGGCGTGAGAGTGGGAATTAGTGGGGCCGGCTGTTGTGTTTGTTCCTTGTGTCTTGTGTCGTGTAGGTAGCTTGATGGCAACGTGGAAGGACGCCGGTTTCGTTTCGAGCCTTGCGTGTGGTTGTCGACGTTGACTGGTTGGCGTGTGCCGATGCACGTGCATGTGTGGGTCGCGAGTGCGTTTTTGGCTGGCTGTGTGTGTGTGTGTGTTTTGGGGGGGAAGGGGGAGGCGGTGGTGAAAGTGCAGTCGTTGCCACGGGCGTCGTCGGGTCGGGTGGGGCTGGGGCTGTGCGTCGTGGCGGAAAGGTGGTAGGTTGCGGGAAGCGAGCCCGTCGTTGACGGTGTCGCGTGAGTTGTGAATCGAGTGGGGCGCGGGGCGCGGGGCGCGGGACAGGAGCAGCGTGCCGCTGCGTCGTGGTCGTCAGCAGAGGCTGTGCGTGTGCTTGTCCTTTTTGTGGGCGGTTCGTGCGAGGCGTTTTTGTTTTGTGTTGCCCTAGTTGTTAGTTTATTTTGTTTGTGTTTGTTATTTTGAGACGACGACTGGTTGGTGGCGTGCGCGCGAAGTGGCGGTGTGCGCTTCCCGTGTCGTTTGTGTTGTTTTTTTTTTGTTTTTGTTTTTGTGTGTTTTTTTTTGCACTGGGCCCCGGGGGGTGGGTGGGTGCGTGCGTGTGTGTCGATTGCCGGCTGGCGAAAGGTGCGCCATCGGCGGGGTGGGTCGCCGGCACGAGTAGAGGCGGCGGCGTTGTTGCTGTTGTTGTGTGGTGTTTGTTTTGTTCGGCTGTGTCGGCGAGCTGTGTTGCGGTGCGTGTGAATGGTGGTGCAAAAGTGCTGGCGTTGGGGCTGCGACTGCGACGGCGGCGAGCCGCGGGCGCGCATGATAGTGATGTTGTGAACAGCGGCTGTGTACGGTAGTGGTGTTGTTGTAGCACGACGTGCATCCGGGCCGGCGCGGAAAGCGCAGTTGCGGGCGGTTGCCCTTCGGTGCCAGCCATGTCGCGTGAGCGGCGGGTTGCTGTGGTGTCGACACGTGGTGCTCTGGGTTGTTGTGTGGTGCCCTTTGGCCGGTGGGGGTGGTTCGCGTGCGTCTCGTTCGCGCTCGGTATCTGGTCGTGGTCGTGCTGCTCCCCCGTCTGTCGGCGGTTTTCGACGTCGTCTGTACGTTTTTGTCCGTTTGCGGCGGTGCCTGCCGACGTCGTCCCGTCGCGACCTTTCAACCGAAAGTGTGGCGCCCGAAGGTGAACGAACGTAACCCTGACCTCGGCGCTTTACGCTGAGCCGAGCGAACCGAACCGAACCTAACCTGTGGTGTGGTGAGGTGAGCTCAGCCTGTGAGCCCCAAACGTCTACGTAAGGTAAGCTGTCCGGCGGCTCACGCCTCACGTTTTGAACGCTTTTTTAACCTACGTTTGACGCTTCTTAACCTAGCACTGACCCCTTAACCTAACGTGTAACGTAACCTAACGTAACCTAACCTAACCTAACCTCTGACGCCTGACGTGTTTGAATGCTTAACCTAAGTTTGACGCTTAACCTAACCCAAGTCCCCTTAACCTAACCCACGTCCACCTAACCTAACCGAACCTAACCTAGACGTGTAAACGTAATGTGTAACGCGCAACGTGTAAGGTCGGCTGTCGTGTGTGCTGACGGCAGATTGGGTTGGTCTGTAGATTCGGATTGCGGTTTGCCTCGGTCGAGGGGTTGGGTCGGAAGCGGCGAGGGGCGGCGGCGCCTGTTGCGCAGGCGGCGTCCGTTTGCGGCGGGCAATTGTTGAGAAACGGCTGTGAATGTTGGCGGGCGAGAGGAGGAGGACGGCGCGCGATGTGGCCCGACGGCTGCGGGCCGATCGGGAAACGGCGGGAGGGCGACGGAAGGCGATGGGGCGGCGGAGGCGCGTTTGCACGGCCGTCATCGCCGCACGCCTCGGCTTGTGTGGCTGTGGCGCCGGCCGCGCTGGCCGGGCTGCCGCGGCGACGGTGTGGGAGTTTTGCCGAAGGTTTGGCCATTGTGGCGGGTCGTCGGCTGGGGCTGTGGGGGCGGCATTTGGGCGGGGGCGGCGATTCTCGGCGGGCCGACCCAGGCTGTAGCGCGCGGTAGCTGCAGTTTGGCCGTGGTTTGCGGCGCTGCCGTGGCGACTGGTTGGCGACTGTGGTGTGGCTGTGTGTAGCCCCATCCTCGGTGGTTTGAAAGGCGCGGGCGGTTGTGGCGCAGCTTTGGGGCTGCTCCGCACAGGCTGTCGGACGTTGGGCGGTAGCAAGCGCGGGAGGCGCGGCGCGGCGGCGCGCAGAGTGGCGGCCGCTCTCTCGGCCGTCCGCGCCCGCCCGCGACACTGGCTGGGCCCTTGTGATTCTCTGCTCTGCTCTGCCGTGCTGTGCTGTGCTTGCGTGCCTGCCGTCCCGCTCGCTCTCGCTCTCGCTCTCGCTGTGTGTTACGCGCGTCGTCGAAATGGCAGATCAGGCGGCTACGAACGAGACTGCTGCGGCACCCGCCGCCACCGGCACTACGAAGAAGGCCAAGTCTGCGTCGTCTGCGAAGAAGCCGCGCGCCAAGCCTGCGCACCCGCGCACCTCTGAGATGGTGACGGCCGCCATCAAGAGTCTGAAGGAGCGCGGCGGGTCGTCGCTGCAGGCGATCAAGAAGTACATAGCCGCGCACTACAAGCTGGACGCGGAGAAGCTGGCGCCGTTTATCAAGAAGTACCTCAAGTCGGCCGTCGTGGCGGGCGAGCTGGTGCAGACGAAGGGGAAGGGCGCGTCCGGCTCGTTCAAGCTTGCCGGCGCCGGCGGCGGGGGGGCGGCCGAGGGCGGCAAGGCTCGTGCTGGCGGTGCCAAGAAGAAGCGCGCCGCTCCGGCCAGCAAGGAGAAGAAGGGCGCCCGTGCGGCCGGCGCAAAGAAGGCTGGTGGCGTGAAGGCGGCGACCGGTCGGAAGGCGGGCGCCGCCAAGAAGGCGTCTGCGGCGTCGGCCGCTCCCGCGGGTGCGAAGAAGGCGGCTGCGGCCAAGCCGGCCAAGGCCAAGTCGCCGTCGAAGGCGAAGAAGGCCGCCAAGGTTCCGACGAAGAAGCCGAAGGCGCCGCGCCCGAAGAAGGCGACGACGCCGTCTAAGGCGAAGGCTTCGCCCAAGAAGAAGAAGTAGAGTAGAGTAGAGGAGAAAGAGATGGGAAAGGAAGGGTTTGGCGCTTGACCCCGTCGTCCCCACCCCCCGTCGTCGTCTAGTGGCGCGCAAGAGACGCGCGGCCCAAAACGGCCCTTCTCAGGGCCATCAAAGCACGTCGGGGAAGGTTTTGATTGTCGTGTTGCGTTTGGTGTGGGTGTCTGTCTGTATGCCCGTGGGGATGCTGTTTGCGTGCCGTGGTGGTTTGATTGCGGGGGTCGGTGGCGGGTGTGGGCGGCGGTAGCGGTAAGCGGTGTTGTTGTTGTCGTGGTTGATTGTCGCCGTGTTTGTGGCGGCGGCCGACGGTTGGTTTTCTGTCACGTTGTTTTGTTTGAATACGTTGGTTGGCTTGCCTGCGTTCGTTCTTCTCGGATGTGTGTCTTGTCTAGTCGTGTCTGGTCTTTGTTTTGTTTCTTTGTGTGTGTTATGTTTTGCAACGGGGGGCACGTTGAGATGTGGAAGGAGTCGGCGGGGATTTCGGTGGCGTGTAGAGCGAGCGAGCGCGCCTGCCTGGCCGTTGGCCGTCGGAGTGGAGTGCGGGTTTTTTTTGTTTTCGAAACGAAAGCGGCGGCCGGCCAGCCACCCGTGCGGTGTGACGTCGGCCGTTGGGTATTGTGCGCTTTGAGCGCCGGGGAGGGATGATGTGTGATTGTTGCGCGCTGCTAGCAGGCAGGCAGAGTGAGCGGGTGTGTGTGGCGGACGGACGGGAAGTGGTGGTTTTTGTTTTTGGGTTGCGGGGCGAGAGGCAGGCGACCGACAAAGTTTGCTCGCGACGGAGAGATGTTAGTGGCCCTGAAAAGGGCCGTTTTTGTTTGTGCGGTGCGGTGCCGCGGCGCGGTTTAGGCGCGCTCGCCGCGGATGCGGCGCGCGAGCTGGATGTCCTTGGGCATGATGGTGACGCGCTTGGCGTGGATTGCGCACAGGTTGGTGTCTTCGAAGAGGCCGACGAGGTAGGCCTCGCTGGCCTCCTGCAGGGCCATGACTGCGGAGCTCTGGAAGCGCAGGTCGGTCTTGAAGTCCTGGGCGATCTCGCGCACTAGGCGCTGGAATGGCAGCTTGCGGATGAGCAGCTCTGTGCTCTTCTGGTAGCGCCTGATTTCTCGCAGGGCGACGGTGCCCGGCCTGTAGCGGTGGGGCTTCTTGACGCCTCCGGTGGCGGGCGCGCTCTTCCTCGCCGCCTTGGTGGCGAGCTGTTTGCGCGGCGCCTTTCCGCCGGTGGACTTGCGGGCCGTTTGCTTTGTGCGGGCCATGGCGGTAGCGTTGGCGGTAGCGGAGCGGCGTGCGTGGAGGTTAGGTGCGGCGCGGCGTCCGGTGCTGCCTTGACAACGGGCCCGCGCGCCTCCGTGCTGCGCTTATATGCCCTCGGTTGCGCGTGGTGGGGGGAGGGCGGGCCAGAGTCTATATAGGGGGGCGGCGGGCGCGCTGGGCGCAGACCGTAGCCGACTCGCCAGCCGCTGCAGCTGCTGTTTGTGCACGTTTTGCTTTGCCCGAGGAAGGAAGGATGACAGGCCGCGGCAAGGGAGGAAAGGGGCTCGGCAAGGGTGGCGCCAAGCGGCACCGCAAGGTGTTGCGCGACAACATCCAGGGCATCACGAAGCCCGCCATCCGCCGCCTGGCTCGCAGGGGCGGCGTGAAGCGCATCTCTGGTCTGATCTACGAGGAGACCCGCGGGGTGCTGAAGGTGTTCCTGGAGAACGTGATCCGCGACGCGGTGACGTACACTGAGCACGCCAAGCGCAAGACTGTGACGGCCATGGACGTGGTGTACGCCCTGAAGAGGCAGGGGCGCACCCTGTACGGTTTCGGCGGTTAGGCTGCGTCGCAGCGGGCGCTGGCCTTCCCGCGGCCGTGCTTGTGGGTGGGAGAGACTAGAAAACGGCCCTTTTCAGGGCCACCACACTGTTCGGAAGTTGAAAAGTGCGAAAGAGTCTGTGTTGTTGTTGTTGTTGTTGCTGCGTGTGTGTGCGCTGTGTTGTTCGTTTGTTTGTTTGTTTGTTTGTTTGTTTGTTTCTTTCTTTCTTTCCGTTTGAGCGACGTGATGTGGCTGGGAGGGGAGAAGGAAAGGAAACGTGTCATGTGGCTGGCTGTGTGTGGAGCTGCTTCGTTTGTGTTTGTTATTGTGTGTCTTTGTATCGATCGCGACGGAGATGGCGGGCTGTGTGTTGTTGTGCGAGAGAGGCGGTAATTATTTGCTTGCGTGGTTTGGCTCTGTGTGTTTGCGGCGGCGTTGGGGTTTCCGAGGCAAGGCGTGTGGGCATAGGCGGCCGGATCAGCTGTTTCGTTCGTGTCGACGGCCGTTGCGCGCGGGAGTGGAGGGCGGTGTGTCGACACGCCTCCCTTTAACAATGGTCATTATTGCTGCCGTTGTCGTTTGGAAGGCGACTCTGCGACCGTGCAAAATGTGTGTGTGTGTGTGTGTGTGTGTGTGTGTGTGTGTGTGTGCGGGCTGTGTGGACGACAAGATGGCGGACGTGCGCCGGCGGCGGCTGTGCTGTGAAAGTGCAAAGTTGAAACAAAACAAGGTGCGGCGAGGACGACTGAAATTTTGCTTTGGACGTAGGTTTGTGTGGTGGCCCTGAAAAGGGCCGATTGTTGTGGGCCGGGCCGAGCCGAGCCGGCAAAGCGCGTTGCGTGCAGGGGAGCACGCGGCGCTGCGATTGCCTGGCCTCCTTTAGGCCTTCTTCTCGGTCTTCTTTGGCAGCAGGACGGCCTGGATGTTGGGTAGGACACCACCCTGTGCGATGGTGACGCCCGACAGGAGCTTGTTGAGCTCCTCGTCGTTGCGGATGGCAAGCTGCAGGTGGCGCGGGATGATGCGCGTCTTCTTGTTGTCGCGGGCCGCGTTTCCGGCCAGCTCGAGCACCTCAGCCGCGAGGTACTCCATGACGGCGGCGAGGTAGACGGGCGCCCCGGCGCCGACGCGCTCTGCGTAGTTTCCCTTGCGCAGGAGGCGGTGGATTCTGCCGACCGGGAACTGGAGCCCAGCCCTGCTTGAGCGGGACTTTGACTTGCCCTTGACTTTGCCTCCCTTTCCGCGTCCGGACATGGCGATGGGCTAGCGACGGTGCACACGAGAAGGAAACGAAAACGACCGGTGCGAGCGGCAGCGAGTCGAGCAGCGGAGTGCGTGCCGGCGCAGCCGGGGTGGGGGTGCTTTATGGGCTCGGGTGCGGCGGCCGGTTGCGCGCGCGCCCCATTGGTCGGCGGCCGCAACAGGGCGAGCTGGTAAAGGTGCGGCGGCGGCTGGCGGCGGGTGCCACTGTGTGGGGAGACGCTGACTAGAGCGGAGCGCTTGCTACTGGTGTTGCTGCTGCCGCCGTACGTTGGTTCGAGATGCCGCCCAAGACTAGCGGGAAGGCCGCCAAGAAGGCTGGCAAGGCGCAGAAGAACATTTCGAAGGGCGACAAGAAGAAGAAGCGCAAGAGGAAGGAGAGCTATGCCATCTACATCTACAAGGTGCTGAAGCAGGTGCACCCTGACACGGGCATCTCGTCGAAGGCGATGAGCATCATGAACAGCTTCGTGAACGACATTTTCGAGCGCATTGCGGCCGAGGCTTCTCGCCTGGCGCACTACAACAAGCGCTCGACCATCACGTCCCGCGAGATCCAGACCGCTGTGCGGCTGTTGCTGCCTGGCGAGCTGGCCAAGCACGCCGTGAGCGAGGGCACGAAGGCGGTGACCAAGTACACGAGCTCCAAGTAAGGAGGTGGCTCTGGAACGGAAGGAAGGATGGAGAGAGAATGCTCCTCCGTTGCGAGAGCGGCAAAACGGCCCTTTTCAGGGCCACCAACTTGCCTTTTGCGGGAAGGGCGGAATTGTTGTTGTTGTTTGTGTGGACGGCTGTGATGTATGTGTGCATTTTGATTGTGGGTGGGGGGGCGCGTCAAAGCGTGTTGCGCGGGGTACGGCCACGAGGTTGGTCGCCGTGGCGTGGAATGGTGGCACGCCTCGTTGGCGTGGTTTTTGACCCATTTGGTGTTGTTGGTGTGTGTGTTACCTGTCTGCGAGGGGGGACAGTGCGATCGCCGACTTTTGTGTCACCGTAACGACGGCCGTTTGCGGGTTTGTTTTTTGCACATCATACATGGCGAGGGTGAAATGTGAAATGTTGTTTTTTTTTTGTGGTTTTTGTTTGCCGCCCACTATTCCCTTTGCTGTACGCCGAGTTTGACAATGGTGCGACGTAACTGCAGCGTGGAGGTGTGTGAGTGACGTTGAAATGAACGTGCCATGAAGACGCATTGTTGTTGCATTGTACTGTACGTGTACGGCGACACGCACGATGATGTACCATTCGACTCTGATTTTTGATAGCCGTGTCTGACTGATTGCGTACGACGCACGCACACCGATGTCGTCATTCAAGATGCACGCGTGTCCAGTGCAGTACAGTAAGCGCGACGCTAGACGACGGCGGCGGCGGCGGCGGCCGTTTTTGGCGAATGTCTGTACACGTGTTTGTCTGTGTCCATCCGGTATGTATTTGTTTGTTTGAAAGTGTTTTGTGTGTCGGTGACGTGGTCCGATCCGTCGCCCCCCTGAGTAACTGTCGATCGGCGCGATAGACCGGCGTCACGCAACTGAACCGAAGTCGTGGGCACACCCGTCATACTGTTGTACACCGTCGCGCTGAGAACGGTAACGACAGGTTGACTTTGATCGGTCGAATGTCTGGGCAGAACGTGAGGAAGGAGGCAAGAGTGCAGGAGGAAAGGACAGAGGGGGGGGGGCAAAAGAGAGAGGAAGGGAAAAAGGGGAGAAACGCATTCGTAGAGCAACGGAACGTTCCCGTGTCGGAGGCGTATTGGAGCCGCACTGAAATGCGTTTAACGGCGGCGCGGCTGCAAGTGTCTGCCGTGGTGAACGTTACCTTTGACGGCTGCATTGGCCTTTGCTTTTTGCTTTTGCTTTCGCTTTCGCTTTCCCGGTTGTACGTAACGTTTGTTGGTATGGTTGGTTCTGAGGAAGAGTGTGTGACAGTGCCGTGCCGTCCATGTTCGTGTGCCCTCCCATTGTGTGTATGCTATTGTCTGTGTACTTGAATGATGTATGTAGGTGTTAGTGGACGTGTTTTACCAGTGGGGGGAAATGGATCGTCGATAGTTGGCGTCACTCTGTCACGGTCGAGATGACGCACCCTCCGTACAGAAAGGTGTCGGGAAAGTGTGTGTGTGTGTGTGTGTGTGTGTGTGTGTGTGTGTGTGTGTGTGTGTGTGTGTGTGCGTGCGTGCGTCCGTGAATTGGCAGTGTTTGGAGGTGGGCGTGCCCTGCATGTGGCCCGGAAGGCTGTTCGTTTGGCGGTAGTGTTGTGTGGACAGGGGAGGGGCATGCGTAACGCTGCTGGCATGGCATTTCGGGAGATGGGAGGGGGCAAACGAGGAAACGAGGAGCGGCGGCCAAAGACGGGACGGGGAGGGGCGCGGTGTGGGTGGCTTGCGCCTGTGCTCGGCGTTGTGGTTTGTGCAAAAGAGGAGGAGAAAAACAATGAGTTGCCAGGGAGGGGAGCGGTGTTGTGTTGTGGTTGTCGTGGTGTAGCCGCAGACGCGGCTGTCAGTGAACGTGGCGAGACGGACGGATGCGCGGAGGGGCGGGGGCGGCGCATTTCGCCGGTGCCGTGCCGTGCCGTGCCATGCCATGCCTGAAAGCCGCGTGGTCGCTGTGTTGTTGGTGGCGTGGGGGCGAGGAGAGTACCGTACGGGTGTGCTTGTGCGCCGGAAATGGCACACTGCGCCTGCCCGTCTTGGAGGCTGATGGCTGTGGTGTGGAAATGGGGCGCGGTGATGTTGAAGCAGTTGAAGAACAGAAAAGAAACCAAGAAGAAAACGGAAGGCGTGATGCGGCGGTGGTGGTGAGAGCGGGAAAAACAAAACAAAACAAAAAAAAAGAAAGAAAAAAAAACAACAAGAAAAAAGAAGGAAAAACAACAAGAAACAAAAAAAGAAAACAAAAAGTCTATCAATATTAAAATGTAAATGGAAATGGAAATGGAAATGGACCCAGGTATAACCTCCCTGCACAAATAGCAGAGAGTCCGATGATAATAAAAATGTGCCAGAATGTTAACGTCCCTACAAAACAAACCCAACGATAATATTAATGAAAGAATGAACCGTATGTAACATTGCAACAGACATAATGGAACCTGATAAATTGTATAAGGGCAGCAGCGTTGACCTTTGGCCCTGTATTCAGAATAAAAAGAGCCAAAGATCGTTACCCCAATGAAAAAGACACTGAAACACGTATGTAACATAGCAGCGATGGCGAGACATTGTAGCATCTGTGACCAGAGAGTTTGCGCTGGACCGCGCGAGTGTTGCGAGCGGTTCTCAGTCAGTCAGTCAGTCAGTCAGTCAGTCAGTCAGTCGTTGCGAGTCTGTAGCTCTGTCTAGTTGAGGGCTGTACTCTGTCAGTAGTCGTCGCGTGCAGTACGCTAATAGTCGTCATGCAGAGCGGTCGGTCAGTAGTAGCAGCCGAGTGCGGTTGTGTGATGTAGGCGGTCGGCAACACTGGTCAAGATGGTGAAGGAGGTATACTGTTAATTAATATAATCATTAGATAATGAAAAATTATATTTATTGTAATTAATTCTCCAACAAGTTCCCCAAAAATAATTTTTATTTCAAAAGCATTTTTCAAAAATGTAATGTTTTATTGAACTAAAGAGTTCGTTGCACTTCCCATTTCATTCCACTTCTTTGAAGAAAAATTTCACTAAAATCACAAAAAAAGAGAATATTATTATTTGCAATGCAGTTCCTCCAAGCGCTGCGCAACAACAAGAGCAGAAATGTGACATCCATTTATTCTGAGGTAAGACTTTAATTCTGATTGTTTTGCACAGGGCCAAAGACCGATATTTCGGCTCAATTGAAGTTTCTTGTCACTGAACGGACTTTAAATGTTGTGAAGAATTTATATTTGAGTCGGATTGCGAATTTCACATTTTTGTTGCCATTTTCAATACCTCTCATTGTGGGCGAGGTTACAATTAGCGCAATGTCCATTAGCATCCGTAAATAACATTGTCCATTATTTTAAATTTTGCGGGGAGGTTACAACACACAAAAAAAAAAAAAAAAACAAAAAAGTTGCATTTATATCCGCTCCTCAATTGTAGATACCCCTTACACAGCTGTGTGCAATGAATGAGTGCTGGCTGGTAATTAATTGCACTCCTTGGAGGGAAATGCCATAGGAAGTAGTCTTTAAAAAGTGAATGTTTTTCGTTAAAAGACAAAAGTTGCTTTAGAAAAAAGTAATAGTGGGGCTTTTGTTGTTGAACAAAATAAGTACAATGAACATACGTTATCAGATTTGCGCAATGCAGCTTCACACTACCTTTTGATTATAACACAATATACTATACATCGTCCCGAACCGTGACCAGAGTCGCGAGACGAGCAGAGCACGCCGCCGACGCCCGCTCAGTACAACCGTCCACCCGCTACTACTGTCGACCGACTACTACCTCTCCCGACTCGCGCTACAATATATATAACAACTGTTCCTGGCGACCCGGTGCGTGCCACTACTGTCGTCTGGCGCGGTCCAAGCGCCGACTAGCAACGATAAATAACTCTCTGGTCAGACAGAGATGCTGTCATGCCTCGCCATCGCTCTGGTAACGAATACATACGTGTTGCAGCGTGCGTACCACCGGAACACGCAGTGGCGGAGCCAAAGACTGTGTTGTCGAGGTCGAGTGCGAGCGGGAAGAGAGGCAGCGTCGGCACGGAGATGCAAGCGAGCGAGACGCACGGGGGCTGCGGCGTGGCGCGTTTGCGGTCGGCGCCTTTGGTGGCAACGGCCGGGACAAGCAGCGGTGTATGGTGTGGTGCGGGGCGGACAGGGGCGGCGGTGGACGGGGAGGAGGCGGCGCGACGACGGCATGGGGGCGAAAACGGGACGGGGGACGGCGGATGTTGAGAGGCGTCACGCGCGGACAGGACACAGGACACAGACACAGAGACACACAGATTGGAAAGGGAGGGTGCGCGGTAGTAGTTGGGAATGTGCGTACCGTGCGGGATGGGAGTGGGCGAGGAACACGGTCGTGGCCCCTGTTTGTGGGTGCGTGTGATGACGTCGGTGTGTTGTGGGAAGGGAAGGTGCTGTGGCGGCGGCGCGTAATGGGCGTAGGCCGAAAAGAGAAAGGAACGTGGGCAGTGTGTTGGCAAGCGTCGGTTCGACTGCGACGTTGATGGGCAGGGCAAGGTTAATGGTGGTAGGAGTAGGCGTGTGGGCGCAAAAAATCTGCCGCTGCAGGCGGTGCCGTAACCGCCATGGGGCGGGAAGGAGAGAGGGCCAAAGAAAGAAAGAAAGAAGAAAACAAAATAAAAAAAAAAAAGGAGGGGGGGGGGGGGGGCGAAAGGAAGGCAGGAAGGACAAGAGGCGAGGCGACGGCTTGCTTTGTGTATCGGTCGGTCTCTGGCTATGCTTCGTTTTCTGCAGCAGGGTCGGTGCGCGGCGTGGCTCGCGGCAGTGGGAACGCCTGGCGGCTGGACGGCCAGCAATGCGGTTGGATGGGCGGCCACAGCACCGCACCTGTGCCCGAGGAGGAGACGCTGGCGGCGGGCCCTGAGGTGAGGCCGGCTCGGCTCGGCTGGGGCTGTGGATGTGTAGGTGTGCGCCGCTGCTGCAACAACGAGTAAAACGCGAGAAGAAGGGATGGCGGTAGAGAGAAAAAAAAAAAAAAGGTCGTGTTGTGTTGATGCGCAGGCAGACGCGTACAGAGAGACGAGCCCGGTCTGCAGCAGGGTGTGGCCGTGCCGAGTGCAGAGCAGCGGCGGCTCGGTTCGGTTCGGTTCGGCCCGGCGGGCCGCGCTGTTGTCGCGGACGTGAGCGCCCCCTGGCGGGTGGCCGGAGGCGGCGCGGCGTGTTGGACGTGTGGCTGGTGGCAGTGCACAATTTGCGAGTGGCTGGCGGTGTGGCGTGGCGGTTGGCGCGTCGGGCGGCGGAGAGGGAGAGAGAGGAGAGGTATGTGTTGCGGGCGCCCTTTGCTGCGCTGCGTCGTTGCGTGTGCCGTACAGGGCGGGCGCTTGTCGACTGTGTGGGCGGTGTGGCGAATTGGCGTGAAACGGCTGCCGAGAGGTGTGTGGTAGCGAGCCGGTCGGTGTCAGTGCGAAGGGGAATGTGCGTGCGTTTGGCGGTTTCGGTGTGCTTTTTGCGGCGTGAGAGTGGGAATTAGTGGGGCCGGCTGTTGTGTTTGTTCCTTGTGTCTTGTGTCGTGTAGGTAGCTTGATGGCAACGTGGAAGGACGCCGGTTTCGTTTCGAGCCTTGCGTGTGGTTGTCGACGTTGACTGGTTGGCGTGTGCCGATGCACGTGCATGTGTGGGTCGCGAGTGCGTTTTTGGCTGGCTGTGTGTGTGTGTGTGTTTTGGGGGGGAAGGGGGAGGCGGTGGTGAAAGTGCAGTCGTTGCCACGGGCGTCGTCGGGTCGGGTGGGGCTGGGGCTGTGCGTCGTGGCGGAAAGGTGGTAGGTTGCGGGAAGCGAGCCCGTCGTTGACGGTGTCGCGTGAGTTGTGAATCGAGTGGGGCGCGGGGCGCGGGGCGCGGGACAGGAGCAGCGTGCCGCTGCGTCGTGGTCGTCAGCAGAGGCTGTGCGTGTGCTTGTCCTTTTTGTGGGCGGTTCGTGCGAGGCGTTTTTGTTTTGTGTTGCCCTAGTTGTTAGTTTATTTTGTTTGTGTTTGTTATTTTGAGACGACGACTGGTTGGTGGCGTGCGCGCGAAGTGGCGGTGTGCGCTTCCCGTGTCGTTTGTGTTGTTTTTTTTTTGTTTTTGTTTTTGTGTGTTTTTTTTTGCACTGGGCCCCGGGGGGTGGGTGGGTGCGTGCGTGTGTGTCGATTGCCGGCTGGCGAAAGGTGCGCCATCGGCGGGGTGGGTCGCCGGCACAAGTAGAGGCGGCGGCGTTGTTGCTGTTGTTGTGTGGTGTTTGTTTTGTTCGGCTGTGTCGGCGAGCTGTGTTGCGGTGCGTGTGAATGGTGGTGCAAAAGTGCTGGCGTTGGGGCTGCGACTGCGACGGCGGCGAGCCGCGGGCGCGCATGATAGTGATGTTGTGAACAGCGGCTGTGTACGGTAGTGGTGTTGTTGTAGCACGACGTGCATCCGGGCCGGCGCGGAAAGCGCAGTTGCGGGCGGTTGCCCTTCGGTGCCAGCCATGTCGCGTGAGCGGCGGGTTGCTGTGGTGTCGACACGTGGTGCTCTGGGTTGTTGTGTGGTGCCCTTTGGCCGGTGGGGGTGGTTCGCGTGCGTCTCGTTCGCGCTCGGTATCTGGTCGTGGTCGTGCTGCTCCCCCGTCTGTCGGCGGTTTTCGACGTCGTCTGTACGTTTTTGTCCGTTTGCGGCGGTGCCTGCCGACGTCGTCCCGTCGCGACCTTTCAACCGAAAGTGTGGCGCCCGAAGGTGAACGAACGTAACCCTGACCTCGGCGCTTTACGCTGAGCCGAGCGAACCGAACCGAACCTAACCTGTGGTGTGGTGAGGTGAGCTCAGCCTGTGAGCCCCAAACGTCTACGTAAGGTAAGCTGTCCGGCGGCTCACGCCTCACGTTTTGAACGCTTTTTTAACCTACGTTTGACGCTTCTTAACCTAGCACTGACCCCTTAACCTAACGTGTAACGTAACCTAACGTAACCTAACCTAACCTAACCTCTGACGCCTGACGTGTTTGAATGCTTAACCTAAGTTTGACGCTTAACCTAACCCAAGTCCCCTTAACCTAACCCACGTCCACCTAACCTAACCGAACCTAACCTAGACGTGTAAACGTAATGTGTAACGCGCAACGTGTAAGGTCGGCTGTCGTGTGTGCTGACGGCAGATTGGGTTGGTCTGTAGATTCGGATTGCGGTTTGCCTCGGTCGAGGGGTTGGGTCGGAAGCGGCGAGGGGCGGCGGCGCCTGTTGCGCAGGCGGCGTCCGTTTGCGGCGGGCAATTGTTGAGAAACGGCTGTGAATGTTGGCGGGCGAGAGGAGGAGGACGGCGCGCGATGTGGCCCGACGGCTGCGGGCCGATCGGGAAACGGCGGGAGGGCGACGGAAGGCGATGGGGCGGCGGAGGCGCGTTTGCACGGCCGTCATCGCCGCACGCCTCGGCTTGTGTGGCTGTGGCGCCGGCCGCGCTGGCCGGGCTGCCGCGGCGACGGTGTGGGAGTTTTGCCGAAGGTTTGGCCATTGTGGCGGGTCGTCGGCTGGGGCTGTGGGGGCGGCATTTGGGCGGGGGCGGCGATTCTCGGCGGGCCGACCCAGGCTGTAGCGCGCGGTAGCTGCAGTTTGGCCGTGGTTTGCGGCGCTGCCGTGGCGACTGGTTGGCGACTGTGGTGTGGCTGTGTGTAGCCCCATCCTCGGTGGTTTGAAAGGCGCGGGCGGTTGTGGCGCAGCTTTGGGGCTGCTCCGCACAGGCTGTCGGACGTTGGGCGGTAGCAAGCGCGGGAGGCGCGGCGCGGCGGCGCGCAGAGTGGCGGCCGCTCTCTCGGCCGTCCGCGCCCGCCCGCGACACTGGCTGGGCCCTTGTGATTCTCTGCTCTGCTCTGCCGTGCTGTGCTGTGCTTGCGTGCCTGCCGTCCCGCTCGCTCTCGCTCTCGCTCTCGCTGTGTGTTACGCGCGTCGTCGAAATGGCAGATCAGGCGGCTACGAACGAGACTGCTGCGGCACCCGCCGCCACCGGCACTACGAAGAAGGCCAAGTCTGCGTCGTCTGCGAAGAAGCCGCGCGCCAAGCCTGCGCACCCGCGCACCTCTGAGATGGTGACGGCCGCCATCAAGAGTCTGAAGGAGCGCGGCGGGTCGTCGCTGCAGGCGATCAAGAAGTACATAGCCGCGCACTACAAGCTGGACGCGGAGAAGCTGGCGCCGTTTATCAAGAAGTACCTCAAGTCGGCCGTCGTGGCGGGCGAGCTGGTGCAGACGAAGGGGAAGGGCGCGTCCGGCTCGTTCAAGCTTGCCGGCGCCGGCGGCGGGGGGGCGGCCGAGGGCGGCAAGGCTCGTGCTGGCGGTGCCAAGAAGAAGCGCGCCGCTCCGGCCAGCAAGGAGAAGAAGGGCGCCCGTGCGGCCGGCGCAAAGAAGGCTGGTGGCGTGAAGGCGGCGACCGGTCGGAAGGCGGGCGCCGCCAAGAAGGCGTCTGCGGCGTCGGCCGCTCCCGCGGGTGCGAAGAAGGCGGCTGCGGCCAAGCCGGCCAAGGCCAAGTCGCCGTCGAAGGCGAAGAAGGCCGCCAAGGTTCCGACGAAGAAGCCGAAGGCGCCGCGCCCGAAGAAGGCGACGACGCCGTCTAAGGCGAAGGCTTCGCCCAAGAAGAAGAAGTAGAGTAGAGTAGAGGAGAAAGAGATGGGAAAGGAAGGGTTTGGCGCTTGACCCCGTCGTCCCCACCCCCCGTCGTCGTCTAGTGGCGCGCAAGAGACGCGCGGCCCAAAACGGCCCTTCTCAGGGCCATCAAAGCACGTCGGGGAAGGTTTTGATTGTCGTGTTGCGTTTGGTGTGGGTGTCTGTCTGTATGCCCGTGGGGATGCTGTTTGCGTGCCGTGGTGGTTTGATTGCGGGGGTCGGTGGCGGGTGTGGGCGGCGGTAGCGGTAAGCGGTGTTGTTGTTGTCGTGGTTGATTGTCGCCGTGTTTGTGGCGGCGGCCGACGGTTGGTTTTCTGTCACGTTGTTTTGTTTGAATACGTTGGTTGGCTTGCCTGCGTTCGTTCTTCTCGGATGTGTGTCTTGTCTAGTCGTGTCTGGTCTTTGTTTTGTTTCTTTGTGTGTGTTATGTTTTGCAACGGGGGGCACGTTGAGATGTGGAAGGAGTCGGCGGGGATTTCGGTGGCGTGTAGAGCGAGCGAGCGCGCCTGCCTGGCCGTTGGCCGTCGGAGTGGAGTGCGGGTTTTTTTTGTTTTCGAAACGAAAGCGGCGGCCGGCCAGCCACCCGTGCGGTGTGACGTCGGCCGTTGGGTATTGTGCGCTTTGAGCGCCGGGGAGGGATGATGTGTGATTGTTGCGCGCTGCTAGCAGGCAGGCAGAGTGAGCGGGTGTGTGTGGCGGACGGACGGGAAGTGGTGGTTTTTGTTTTTGGGTTGCGGGGCGAGAGGCAGGCGACCGACAAAGTTTGCTCGCGACGGAGAGATGTTAGTGGCCCTGAAAAGGGCCGTTTTTGTTTGTGCGGTGCGGTGCCGCGGCGCGGTTTAGGCGCGCTCGCCGCGGATGCGGCGCGCGAGCTGGATGTCCTTGGGCATGATGGTGACGCGCTTGGCGTGGATTGCGCACAGGTTGGTGTCTTCGAAGAGGCCGACGAGGTAGGCCTCGCTGGCCTCCTGCAGGGCCATGACTGCGGAGCTCTGGAAGCGCAGGTCGGTCTTGAAGTCCTGGGCGATCTCGCGCACTAGGCGCTGGAATGGCAGCTTGCGGATGAGCAGCTCTGTGCTCTTCTGGTAGCGCCTGATTTCTCGCAGGGCGACGGTGCCCGGCCTGTAGCGGTGGGGCTTCTTGACGCCTCCGGTGGCGGGCGCGCTCTTCCTCGCCGCCTTGGTGGCGAGCTGTTTGCGCGGCGCCTTTCCGCCGGTGGACTTGCGGGCCGTTTGCTTTGTGCGGGCCATGGCGGTAGCGTTGGCGGTAGCGGAGCGGCGTGCGTGGAGGTTAGGTGCGGCGCGGCGTCCGGTGCTGCCTTGACAACGGGCCCGCGCGCCTCCGTGCTGCGCTTATATGCCCTCGGTTGCGCGTGGTGGGGGGAGGGCGGGCCAGAGTCTATATAGGGGGGCGGCGGGCGCGTCGAGTTGTGGCAGCCGTAGCGCGCAGGTCACTGTTGCACGCGGCGCTCAGCTCCTGCGGGAGAGTCAGCGAGGAGATCGTACTGCGCGCGGGTGGCAAATTGTCGTGTTGCTGTTTTAACGGCAAAAAAGCAAAATGTCAAACCTAGCGCGCAGTATGGTTAAGATGAGCAGCGTGGGACGTGATGTCGCAAGAGGCGGCAATTCGGCGACAGAAGAAGCAGTTTCCCCCGCTCCCGCCCTGTACATCAAATGCAGGGAGGTCGAGTGGGTGGAACTCTATGATGAGATGGGGCGGAGCTGCGATAAGGAGGTCGTCGTTGAGTCCGTTGACTCCGACGAAACCATCAAGCTCCAGGCCGCTGACTGGAACGACTACGGGGCCCTGAAGGTCCTTGTGGCCGCTCACACGGTGGACGCCCCGGGAAGAGGTGCGATGGGTGCGATGAGTCAAAAGACCCGTCACAAAGAAGTCACCAAGGCGCTCCTGAGGGGCCTGCCTTGGATCCTCACGGAGCGAGCGGTAAAAGAGGGACTGCGCCGCCAAGGTTTTGTTGAGGCAACCGTCAGGTTGCACAACAAAACCAACAGGAAGAAACCGCCTCTGTTTATTGTCGCCACACCAGCGGCGGACAATGGCGGGGGCATTCTTGACATCCGGAAGCTCTTGGGCTTCCACGTGCAGCCGGAGACTCTCCCCCCCCACTTGGACACGAAGCCACAGTGCTTCAAGTGCCAGGAGGAAGGACATGTGGCAAAACACTGCCGCAACGCCGCCAGGTGCGTCAAGTGCGGACGTCACCATGACACCCGCACCTGTACCAGCACCAAAGACGTCAAACCGACGTGCGCCCGCTGCGGCGGTGAGCACGTCGCAAACTGGCGCGGATGTCAGGCCTTCAACGGCCGAAATCCCGCCACCGCAAAGGAGACGGCGCCCCAGACAAAGAGGCGACGCCGCAGGAGAAGGAGGCGACAACGTTCTGCAGCCGCGGCGAACAACAGAGGGACGGAGGAAACAGCGAGAGGAGGAGGCAACGCCGCGGGAACAACGGCGGCAACCGGAGGAAACTCGACGACGGCCACCGCTCACGTGCGGCCGCCTTCCCCCGCCGCCTGTGGCAAGGGTGGTGGAGGGGGGCGGCGGCACGACGCAGCAGGTGGGAAGACGGCGGCGACAGCTGGTCCCGACGTCGAGTCGGCCCTCCGAGAGGCGGAAACACGATTCCGCATGGTTCTCCATGCAGAGATGGAGGCCGCCTGCCTCACCCTCCGTGAATCCCTCCGCCACGACACCACCAAGAAGACGCAGGCGCTGCAGACGGATGAGCTGCATAAAGACGACCAGGCCACACAAACGGCCTGGCCGAAGAAGTTGACTATCGGTCGAGCCATACAGGTCTCGTCAGAAGGCACGGGAGCACTGGGAGCACGTCAGGACCAAAGCGTCCAAACCAAGGAGTTCGTCAACCACTGGAAAAACCTAGTGGACAGCGAAATCCTGGACGACACCATCCCAAACTTGGCCGACCGAGATGAACATCAAATGAGCTTCCTGCAAAGCAGGGAGCTCATAAGAAGAAAGGAGGAAGCCCTAGAAGAGCAGTTCCGAAGACGGAGAGGCGAGCAAGAGGCGGAGCGTGACAGAAGACGCGAAGCCCGCCGTGATCGCCAGCGGCAACGCTGGCAACACGGAAAATAAAGAGAAGGCAAGACACAAGCAGTTCTGGCCGGGTTTTGCAGGTTTTCCTTGGCCGCTAAGGTAAATACCGGAGCTGTCCCCTATAAACTCCTGCAAATAAATTCCCAATTGGGAGAAATGCCCCCCCCCCTTCCTTGCACCCCAGCAAAAAAGAATAAACAGAGCCAAAGCAGAATAACCAAACCAAATGGCTGAAAAGAGCATCGCGCGCTCTCAAGCAGCCCGCCCTTCTCCATCTGAGAAGGGAATGAAAAGTGCAAAAAAAAAAAAAAAAAAAAAAAAAAAAAAAAAAAAAAAAAAAAAAAAAAAAGCGCTGGGCGCAGACCGTAGCCGACTCGCCAGCCGCTGCAGCTGCTGTTTGTGCACGTTTTGCTTTGCCCGAGGAAGGAAGGATGACAGGCCGCGGCAAGGGAGGAAAGGGGCTCGGCAAGGGTGGCGCCAAGCGGCACCGCAAGGTGTTGCGCGACAACATCCAGGGCATCACGAAGCCCGCCATCCGCCGCCTGGCTCGCAGGGGCGGCGTGAAGCGCATCTCTGGTCTGATCTACGAGGAGACCCGCGGGGTGCTGAAGGTGTTCCTGGAGAACGTGATCCGCGACGCGGTGACGTACACTGAGCACGCCAAGCGCAAGACTGTGACGGCCATGGACGTGGTGTACGCCCTGAAGAGGCAGGGGCGCACCCTGTACGGTTTCGGCGGTTAGGCTGCGTCGCAGCGGGCGCTGGCCTTCCCGCGGCCGTGCTTGTGGGTGGGAGAGACTAGAAAACGGCCCTTTTCAGGGCCACCACACTGTTCGGAAGTTGAAAAGTGCGAAAGAGTCTGTGTTGTTGTTGTTGTTGTTGCTGCGTGTGTGTGCGCTGTGTTGTTCGTTTGTTTGTTTGTTTGTTTGTTTGTTTGTTTCTTTCTTTCTTTCCGTTTGAGCGACGTGATGTGGCTGGGAGGGGAGAAGGAAAGGAAACGTGTCATGTGGCTGGCTGTGTGTGGAGCTGCTTCGTTTGTGTTTGTTATTGTGTGTCTTTGTATCGATCGCGACGGAGATGGCGGGCTGTGTGTTGTTGTGCGAGAGAGGCGGTAATTATTTGCTTGCGTGGTTTGGCTCTGTGTGTTTGCGGCGGCGTTGGGGTTTCCGAGGCAAGGCGTGTGGGCATAGGCGGCCGGATCAGCTGTTTCGTTCGTGTCGACGGCCGTTGCGCGCGGGAGTGGAGGGCGGTGTGTCGACACGCCTCCCTTTAACAATGGTCATTATTGCTGCCGTTGTCGTTTGGAAGGCGACTCTGCGACCGTGCAAAATGTGTGTGTGTGTGTGTGTGTGTGTGTGTGTGTGTGTGTGCGGGCTGTGTGGACGACAAGATGGCGGACGTGCGCCGGCGGCGGCTGTGCTGTGAAAGTGCAAAGTTGAAACAAAACAAGGTGCGGCGAGGACGACTGAAATTTTGCTTTGGACGTAGGTTTGTGTGGTGGCCCTGAAAAGGGCCGATTGTTGTGGGCCGGGCCGAGCCGAGCCGGCAAAGCGCGTTGCGTGCAGGGGAGCACGCGGCGCTGCGATTGCCTGGCCTCCTTTAGGCCTTCTTCTCGGTCTTCTTTGGCAGCAGGACGGCCTGGATGTTGGGTAGGACACCACCCTGTGCGATGGTGACGCCCGACAGGAGCTTGTTGAGCTCCTCGTCGTTGCGGATGGCAAGCTGCAGGTGGCGCGGGATGATGCGCGTCTTCTTGTTGTCGCGGGCCGCGTTTCCGGCCAGCTCGAGCACCTCAGCCGCGAGGTACTCCATGACGGCGGCGAGGTAGACGGGCGCCCCGGCGCCGACGCGCTCTGCGTAGTTTCCCTTGCGCAGGAGGCGGTGGATTCTGCCGACCGGGAACTGGAGCCCAGCCCTGCTTGAGCGGGACTTTGACTTGCCCTTGACTTTGCCTCCCTTTCCGCGTCCGGACATGGCGATGGGCTAGCGACGGTGCACACGAGAAGGAAACGAAAACGACCGGTGCGAGCGGCAGCGAGTCGAGCAGCGGAGTGCGTGCCGGCGCAGCCGGGGTGGGGGTGCTTTATGGGCTCGGGTGCGGCGGCCGGTTGCGCGCGCGCCCCATTGGTCGGCGGCCGCAACAGGGCGAGCTGGTAAAGGTGCGGCGGCGGCTGGCGGCGGGTGCCACTGTGTGGGGAGACGCTGACTAGAGCGGAGCGCTTGCTACTGGTGTTGCTGCTGCCGCCGTACGTTGGTTCGAGATGCCGCCCAAGACTAGCGGGAAGGCCGCCAAGAAGGCTGGCAAGGCGCAGAAGAACATTTCGAAGGGCGACAAGAAGAAGAAGCGCAAGAGGAAGGAGAGCTATGCCATCTACATCTACAAGGTGCTGAAGCAGGTGCACCCTGACACGGGCATCTCGTCGAAGGCGATGAGCATCATGAACAGCTTCGTGAACGACATTTTCGAGCGCATTGCGGCCGAGGCTTCTCGCCTGGCGCACTACAACAAGCGCTCGACCATCACGTCCCGCGAGATCCAGACCGCTGTGCGGCTGTTGCTGCCTGGCGAGCTGGCCAAGCACGCCGTGAGCGAGGGCACGAAGGCGGTGACCAAGTACACGAGCTCCAAGTAAGGAGGTGGCTCTGGAACGGAAGGAAGGATGGAGAGAGAATGCTCCTCCGTTGCGAGAGCGGCAAAACGGCCCTTTTCAGGGCCACCAACTTGCCTTTTGCGGGAAGGGCGGAATTGTTGTTGTTGTTTGTGTGGACGGCTGTGATGTATGTGTGCATTTTGATTGTGGGTGGGGGGGCGCGTCAAAGCGTGTTGCGCGGGGTACGGCCACGAGGTTGGTCGCCGTGGCGTGGAATGGTGGCACGCCTCGTTGGCGTGGTTTTTGACCCATTTGGTGTTGTTGGTGTGTGTGTTACCTGTCTGCGAGGGGGGACAGTGCGATCGCCGACTTTTGTGTCACCGTAACGACGGCCGTTTGCGGGTTTGTTTTTTGCACATCATACATGGCGAGGGTGAAATGTGAAATGTTGTTTTTTTTTTGTGGTTTTTGTTTGCCGCCCACTATTCCCTTTGCTGTACGCCGAGTTTGACAATGGTGCGACGTAACTGCAGCGTGGAGGTGTGTGAGTGACGTTGAAATGAACGTGCCATGAAGACGCATTGTTGTTGCATTGTACTGTACGTGTACGGCGACACGCACGATGATGTACCATTCGACTCTGATTTTTGATAGCCGTGTCTGACTGATTGCGTACGACGCACGCACACCGATGTCGTCATTCAAGATGCACGCGTGTCCAGTGCAGTACAGTAAGCGCGACGCTAGACGACGGCGGCGGCGGCGGCGGCCGTTTTTGGCGAATGTCTGTACACGTGTTTGTCTGTGTCCATCCGGTATGTATTTGTTTGTTTGAAAGTGTTTTGTGTGTCGGTGACGTGGTCCGATCCGTCGCCCCCCTGAGTAACTGTCGATCGGCGCGATAGACCGGCGTCACGCAACTGAACCGAAGTCGTGGGCACACCCGTCATACTGTTGTACACCGTCGCGCTGAGAACGGTAACGACAGGTTGACTTTGATCGGTCGAATGTCTGGGCAGAACGTGAGGAAGGAGGCAAGAGTGCAGGAGGAAAGGACAGAGGGGGGGGGGGCAAAAGAGAGAGGAAGGGAAAAAGGGGAGAAACGCATTCGTAGAGCAACGGAACGTTCCCGTGTCGGAGGCGTATTGGAGCCGCACTGAAATGCGTTTAACGGCGGCGCGGCTGCAAGTGTCTGCCGTGGTGAACGTTACCTTTGACGGCTGCATTGGCCTTTGCTTTTTGCTTTTGCTTTCGCTTTCGCTTTCCCGGTTGTACGTAACGTTTGTTGGTATGGTTGGTTCTGAGGAAGAGTGTGTGACAGTGCCGTGCCGTCCATGTTCGTGTGCCCTCCCATTGTGTGTATGCTATTGTCTGTGTACTTGAATGATGTATGTAGGTGTTAGTGGACGTGTTTTACCAGTGGGGGGAAATGGATCGTCGATAGTTGGCGTCACTCTGTCACGGTCGAGATGACGCACCCTCCGTACAGAAAGGTGTCGGGAAAGTGTGTGTGTGTGTGTGTGTGTGTGTGTGTGTGTGTGTGTGTGTGTGTGTGTGTGTGTGCGTGCGTGCGTCCGTGAATTGGCAGTGTTTG
Organism: Schistocerca piceifrons; assembly: GCF_021461385.2. Taxonomy (NCBI): domain Eukaryota; kingdom Metazoa; phylum Arthropoda; class Insecta; order Orthoptera; family Acrididae; genus Schistocerca; species Schistocerca piceifrons. The sequence goes on from NW_025728743.1 coordinate 24,018, forward strand.
GAGGTGGGCGTGCCCTGCATGTGGCCCGGAAGGCTGTTCGTTTGGCGGTAGTGTTGTGTGGACAGGGGAGGGGCATGCGTAACGCTGCTGGCATGGCATTTCGGGAGATGGGAGGGGGCAAACGAGGAAACGAGGAGCGGCGGCCAAAGACGGGACGGGGAGGGGCGCGGTGTGGGTGGCTTGCGCCTGTGCTCGGCGTTGTGGTTTGTGCAAAAGAGGAGGAGAAAAACAATGAGTTGCCAGGGAGGGGAGCGGTGTTGTGTTGTGGTTGTCGTGGTGTAGCCGCAGACGCGGCTGTCAGTGAACGTGGCGAGACGGACGGATGCGCGGAGGGGCGGGGGCGGCGCATTTCGCCGGTGCCGTGCCGTGCCGTGCCATGCCATGCCTGAAAGCCGCGTGGTCGCTGTGTTGTTGGTGGCGTGGGGGCGAGGAGAGTACCGTACGGGTGTGCTTGTGCGCCGGAAATGGCACACTGCGCCTGCCCGTCTTGGAGGCTGATGGCTGTGGTGTGGAAATGGGGCGCGGTGATGTTGAAGCAGTTGAAGAACAGAAAAGAAACCAAGAAGAAAACGGAAGGCGTGATGCGGCGGTGGTGGTGAGAGCGGGAAAAACAAAACAAAACAAAAAAAAAGAAAGAAAAAAAAACAACAAGAAAAAAGAAGGAAAAACAACAAGAAACAAAAAAAGAAAACAAAAAGTCTATCAATATTAAAATGTAAATGGAAATGGAAATGGAAATGGACCCAGGTATAACCTCCCTGCACAAATAGCAGAGAGTCCGATGATAATAAAAATGTGCCAGAATGTTAACGTCCCTACAAAACAAACCCAACGATAATATTAATGAAAGAATGAACCGTATGTAACATTGCAACAGACATAATGGAACCTGATAAATTGTATAAGGGCAGCAGCGTTGACCTTTGGCCCTGTATTCAGAATAAAAAGAGCCAAAGATCGTTACCCCAATGAAAAAGACACTGAAACACGTATGTAACATAGCAGCGATGGCGAGACATTGTAGCATCTGTGACCAGAGAGTTTGCGCTGGACCGCGCGAGTGTTGCGAGCGGTTCTCAGTCAGTCAGTCAGTCAGTCAGTCAGTCAGTCAGTCGTTGCGAGTCTGTAGCTCTGTCTAGTTGAGGGCTGTACTCTGTCAGTAGTCGTCGCGTGCAGTACGCTAATAGTCGTCATGCAGAGCGGTCGGTCAGTAGTAGCAGCCGAGTGCGGTTGTGTGATGTAGGCGGTCGGCAACACTGGTCAAGATGGTGAAGGAGGTATACTGTTAATTAATATAATCATTAGATAATGAAAAATTATATTTATTGTAATTAATTCTCCAACAAGTTCCCCAAAAATAATTTTTATTTCAAAAGCATTTTTCAAAAATGTAATGTTTTATTGAACTAAAGAGTTCGTTGCACTTCCCATTTCATTCCACTTCTTTGAAGAAAAATTTCACTAAAATCACAAAAAAAGAGAATATTATTATTTGCAATGCAGTTCCTCCAAGCGCTGCGCAACAACAAGAGCAGAAATGTGACATCCATTTATTCTGAGGTAAGACTTTAATTCTGATTGTTTTGCACAGGGCCAAAGACCGATATTTCGGCTCAATTGAAGTTTCTTGTCACTGAACGGACTTTAAATGTTGTGAAGAATTTATATTTGAGTCGGATTGCGAATTTCACATTTTTGTTGCCATTTTCAATACCTCTCATTGTGGGCGAGGTTACAATTAGCGCAATGTCCATTAGCATCCGTAAATAACATTGTCCATTATTTTAAATTTTGCGGGGAGGTTACAACACACAAAAAAAAAAAAAAAAACAAAAAAGTTGCATTTATATCCGCTCCTCAATTGTAGATACCCCTTACACAGCTGTGTGCAATGAATGAGTGCTGGCTGGTAATTAATTGCACTCCTTGGAGGGAAATGCCATAGGAAGTAGTCTTTAAAAAGTGAATGTTTTTCGTTAAAAGACAAAAGTTGCTTTAGAAAAAAGTAATAGTGGGGCTTTTGTTGTTGAACAAAATAAGTACAATGAACATACGTTATCAGATTTGCGCAATGCAGCTTCACACTACCTTTTGATTATAACACAATATACTATACATCGTCCCGAACCGTGACCAGAGTCGCGAGACGAGCAGAGCACGCCGCCGACGCCCGCTCAGTACAACCGTCCACCCGCTACTACTGTCGACCGACTACTACCTCTCCCGACTCGCGCTACAATATATATAACAACTGTTCCTGGCGACCCGGTGCGTGCCACTACTGTCGTCTGGCGCGGTCCAAGCGCCGACTAGCAACGATAAATAACTCTCTGGTCAGACAGAGATGCTGTCATGCCTCGCCATCGCTCTGGTAACGAATACATACGTGTTGCAGCGTGCGTACCACCGGAACACGCAGTGGCGGAGCCAAAGACTGTGTTGTCGAGGTCGAGTGCGAGCGGGAAGAGAGGCAGCGTCGGCACGGAGATGCAAGCGAGCGAGACGCACGGGGGCTGCGGCGTGGCGCGTTTGCGGTCGGCGCCTTTGGTGGCAACGGCCGGGACAAGCAGCGGTGTATGGTGTGGTGCGGGGCGGACAGGGGCGGCGGTGGACGGGGAGGAGGCGGCGCGACGACGGCATGGGGGCGAAAACGGGACGGGGGACGGCGGATGTTGAGAGGCGTCACGCGCGGACAGGACACAGGACACAGACACAGAGACACACAGATTGGAAAGGGAGGGTGCGCGGTAGTAGTTGGGAATGTGCGTACCGTGCGGGATGGGAGTGGGCGAGGAACACGGTCGTGGCCCCTGTTTGTGGGTGCGTGTGATGACGTCGGTGTGTTGTGGGAAGGGAAGGTGCTGTGGCGGCGGCGCGTAATGGGCGTAGGCCGAAAAGAGAAAGGAACGTGGGCAGTGTGTTGGCAAGCGTCGGTTCGACTGCGACGTTGATGGGCAGGGCAAGGTTAATGGTGGTAGGAGTAGGCGTGTGGGCGCAAAAAATCTGCCGCTGCAGGCGGTGCCGTAACCGCCATGGGGCGGGAAGGAGAGAGGGCCAAAGAAAGAAAGAAAGAAGAAAACAAAATAAAAAAAAAAAAGGAGGGGGGGGGGGGGGCGAAAGGAAGGCAGGAAGGACAAGAGGCGAGGCGACGGCTTGCTTTGTGTATCGGTCGGTCTCTGGCTATGCTTCGTTTTCTGCAGCAGGGTCGGTGCGCGGCGTGGCTCGCGGCAGTGGGAACGCCTGGCGGCTGGACGGCCAGCAATGCGGTTGGATGGGCGGCCACAGCACCGCACCTGTGCCCGAGGAGGAGACGCTGGCGGCGGGCCCTGAGGTGAGGCCGGCTCGGCTCGGCTGGGGCTGTGGATGTGTAGGTGTGCGCCGCTGCTGCAACAACGAGTAAAACGCGAGAAGAAGGGATGGCGGTAGAGAGAAAAAAAAAAAAAAGGTCGTGTTGTGTTGATGCGCAGGCAGACGCGTACAGAGAGACGAGCCCGGTCTGCAGCAGGGTGTGGCCGTGCCGAGTGCAGAGCAGCGGCGGCTCGGTTCGGTTCGGTTCGGCCCGGCGGGCCGCGCTGTTGTCGCGGACGTGAGCGCCCCCTGGCGGGTGGCCGGAGGCGGCGCGGCGTGTTGGACGTGTGGCTGGTGGCAGTGCACAATTTGCGAGTGGCTGGCGGTGTGGCGTGGCGGTTGGCGCGTCGGGCGGCGGAGAGGGAGAGAGAGGAGAGGTATGTGTTGCGGGCGCCCTTTGCTGCGCTGCGTCGTTGCGTGTGCCGTACAGGGCGGGCGCTTGTCGACTGTGTGGGCGGTGTGGCGAATTGGCGTGAAACGGCTGCCGAGAGGTGTGTGGTAGCGAGCCGGTCGGTGTCAGTGCGAAGGGGAATGTGCGTGCGTTTGGCGGTTTCGGTGTGCTTTTTGCGGCGTGAGAGTGGGAATTAGTGGGGCCGGCTGTTGTGTTTGTTCCTTGTGTCTTGTGTCGTGTAGGTAGCTTGATGGCAACGTGGAAGGACGCCGGTTTCGTTTCGAGCCTTGCGTGTGGTTGTCGACGTTGACTGGTTGGCGTGTGCCGATGCACGTGCATGTGTGGGTCGCGAGTGCGTTTTTGGCTGGCTGTGTGTGTGTGTGTGTTTTGGGGGGGAAGGGGGAGGCGGTGGTGAAAGTGCAGTCGTTGCCACGGGCGTCGTCGGGTCGGGTGGGGCTGGGGCTGTGCGTCGTGGCGGAAAGGTGGTAGGTTGCGGGAAGCGAGCCCGTCGTTGACGGTGTCGCGTGAGTTGTGAATCGAGTGGGGCGCGGGGCGCGGGGCGCGGGACAGGAGCAGCGTGCCGCTGCGTCGTGGTCGTCAGCAGAGGCTGTGCGTGTGCTTGTCCTTTTTGTGGGCGGTTCGTGCGAGGCGTTTTTGTTTTGTGTTGCCCTAGTTGTTAGTTTATTTTGTTTGTGTTTGTTATTTTGAGACGACGACTGGTTGGTGGCGTGCGCGCGAAGTGGCGGTGTGCGCTTCCCGTGTCGTTTGTGTTGTTTTTTTTTTGTTTTTGTTTTTGTGTGTTTTTTTTTGCACTGGGCCCCGGGGGGTGGGTGGGTGCGTGCGTGTGTGTCGATTGCCGGCTGGCGAAAGGTGCGCCATCGGCGGGGTGGGTCGCCGGCACGAGTAGAGGCGGCGGCGTTGTTGCTGTTGTTGTGTGGTGTTTGTTTTGTTCGGCTGTGTCGGCGAGCTGTGTTGCGGTGCGTGTGAATGGTGGTGCAAAAGTGCTGGCGTTGGGGCTGCGACTGCGACGGCGGCGAGCCGCGGGCGCGCATGATAGTGATGTTGTGAACAGCGGCTGTGTACGGTAGTGGTGTTGTTGTAGCACGACGTGCATCCGGGCCGGCGCGGAAAGCGCAGTTGCGGGCGGTTGCCCTTCGGTGCCAGCCATGTCGCGTGAGCGGCGGGTTGCTGTGGTGTCGACACGTGGTGCTCTGGGTTGTTGTGTGGTGCCCTTTGGCCGGTGGGGGTGGTTCGCGTGCGTCTCGTTCGCGCTCGGTATCTGGTCGTGGTCGTGCTGCTCCCCCGTCTGTCGGCGGTTTTCGACGTCGTCTGTACGTTTTTGTCCGTTTGCGGCGGTGCCTGCCGACGTCGTCCCGTCGCGACCTTTCAACCGAAAGTGTGGCGCCCGAAGGTGAACGAACGTAACCCTGACCTCGGCGCTTTACGCTGAGCCGAGCGAACCGAACCGAACCTAACCTGTGGTGTGGTGAGGTGAGCTCAGCCTGTGAGCCCCAAACGTCTACGTAAGGTAAGCTGTCCGGCGGCTCACGCCTCACGTTTTGAACGCTTTTTTAACCTACGTTTGACGCTTCTTAACCTAGCACTGACCCCTTAACCTAACGTGTAACGTAACCTAACGTAACCTAACCTAACCTAACCTCTGACGCCTGACGTGTTTGAATGCTTAACCTAAGTTTGACGCTTAACCTAACCCAAGTCCCCTTAACCTAACCCACGTCCACCTAACCTAACCGAACCTAACCTAGACGTGTAAACGTAATGTGTAACGCGCAACGTGTAAGGTCGGCTGTCGTGTGTGCTGACGGCAGATTGGGTTGGTCTGTAGATTCGGATTGCGGTTTGCCTCGGTCGAGGGGTTGGGTCGGAAGCGGCGAGGGGCGGCGGCGCCTGTTGCGCAGGCGGCGTCCGTTTGCGGCGGGCAATTGTTGAGAAACGGCTGTGAATGTTGGCGGGCGAGAGGAGGAGGACGGCGCGCGATGTGGCCCGACGGCTGCGGGCCGATCGGGAAACGGCGGGAGGGCGACGGAAGGCGATGGGGCGGCGGAGGCGCGTTTGCACGGCCGTCATCGCCGCACGCCTCGGCTTGTGTGGCTGTGGCGCCGGCCGCGCTGGCCGGGCTGCCGCGGCGACGGTGTGGGAGTTTTGCCGAAGGTTTGGCCATTGTGGCGGGTCGTCGGCTGGGGCTGTGGGGGCGGCATTTGGGCGGGGGCGGCGATTCTCGGCGGGCCGACCCAGGCTGTAGCGCGCGGTAGCTGCAGTTTGGCCGTGGTTTGCGGCGCTGCCGTGGCGACTGGTTGGCGACTGTGGTGTGGCTGTGTGTAGCCCCATCCTCGGTGGTTTGAAAGGCGCGGGCGGTTGTGGCGCAGCTTTGGGGCTGCTCCGCACAGGCTGTCGGACGTTGGGCGGTAGCAAGCGCGGGAGGCGCGGCGCGGCGGCGCGCAGAGTGGCGGCCGCTCTCTCGGCCGTCCGCGCCCGCCCGCGACACTGGCTGGGCCCTTGTGATTCTCTGCTCTGCTCTGCCGTGCTGTGCTGTGCTTGCGTGCCTGCCGTCCCGCTCGCTCTCGCTCTCGCTCTCGCTGTGTGTTACGCGCGTCGTCGAAATGGCAGATCAGGCGGCTACGAACGAGACTGCTGCGGCACCCGCCGCCACCGGCACTACGAAGAAGGCCAAGTCTGCGTCGTCTGCGAAGAAGCCGCGCGCCAAGCCTGCGCACCCGCGCACCTCTGAGATGGTGACGGCCGCCATCAAGAGTCTGAAGGAGCGCGGCGGGTCGTCGCTGCAGGCGATCAAGAAGTACATAGCCGCGCACTACAAGCTGGACGCGGAGAAGCTGGCGCCGTTTATCAAGAAGTACCTCAAGTCGGCCGTCGTGGCGGGCGAGCTGGTGCAGACGAAGGGGAAGGGCGCGTCCGGCTCGTTCAAGCTTGCCGGCGCCGGCGGCGGGGGGGCGGCCGAGGGCGGCAAGGCTCGTGCTGGCGGTGCCAAGAAGAAGCGCGCCGCTCCGGCCAGCAAGGAGAAGAAGGGCGCCCGTGCGGCCGGCGCAAAGAAGGCTGGTGGCGTGAAGGCGGCGACCGGTCGGAAGGCGGGCGCCGCCAAGAAGGCGTCTGCGGCGTCGGCCGCTCCCGCGGGTGCGAAGAAGGCGGCTGCGGCCAAGCCGGCCAAGGCCAAGTCGCCGTCGAAGGCGAAGAAGGCCGCCAAGGTTCCGACGAAGAAGCCGAAGGCGCCGCGCCCGAAGAAGGCGACGACGCCGTCTAAGGCGAAGGCTTCGCCCAAGAAGAAGAAGTAGAGTAGAGTAGAGGAGAAAGAGATGGGAAAGGAAGGGTTTGGCGCTTGACCCCGTCGTCCCCACCCCCCGTCGTCGTCTAGTGGCGCGCAAGAGACGCGCGGCCCAAAACGGCCCTTCTCAGGGCCATCAAAGCACGTCGGGGAAGGTTTTGATTGTCGTGTTGCGTTTGGTGTGGGTGTCTGTCTGTATGCCCGTGGGGATGCTGTTTGCGTGCCGTGGTGGTTTGATTGCGGGGGTCGGTGGCGGGTGTGGGCGGCGGTAGCGGTAAGCGGTGTTGTTGTTGTCGTGGTTGATTGTCGCCGTGTTTGTGGCGGCGGCCGACGGTTGGTTTTCTGTCACGTTGTTTTGTTTGAATACGTTGGTTGGCTTGCCTGCGTTCGTTCTTCTCGGATGTGTGTCTTGTCTAGTCGTGTCTGGTCTTTGTTTTGTTTCTTTGTGTGTGTTATGTTTTGCAACGGGGGGCACGTTGAGATGTGGAAGGAGTCGGCGGGGATTTCGGTGGCGTGTAGAGCGAGCGAGCGCGCCTGCCTGGCCGTTGGCCGTCGGAGTGGAGTGCGGGTTTTTTTTGTTTTCGAAACGAAAGCGGCGGCCGGCCAGCCACCCGTGCGGTGTGACGTCGGCCGTTGGGTATTGTGCGCTTTGAGCGCCGGGGAGGGATGATGTGTGATTGTTGCGCGCTGCTAGCAGGCAGGCAGAGTGAGCGGGTGTGTGTGGCGGACGGACGGGAAGTGGTGGTTTTTGTTTTTGGGTTGCGGGGCGAGAGGCAGGCGACCGACAAAGTTTGCTCGCGACGGAGAGATGTTAGTGGCCCTGAAAAGGGCCGTTTTTGTTTGTGCGGTGCGGTGCCGCGGCGCGGTTTAGGCGCGCTCGCCGCGGATGCGGCGCGCGAGCTGGATGTCCTTGGGCATGATGGTGACGCGCTTGGCGTGGATTGCGCACAGGTTGGTGTCTTCGAAGAGGCCGACGAGGTAGGCCTCGCTGGCCTCCTGCAGGGCCATGACTGCGGAGCTCTGGAAGCGCAGGTCGGTCTTGAAGTCCTGGGCGATCTCGCGCACTAGGCGCTGGAATGGCAGCTTGCGGATGAGCAGCTCTGTGCTCTTCTGGTAGCGCCTGATTTCTCGCAGGGCGACGGTGCCCGGCCTGTAGCGGTGGGGCTTCTTGACGCCTCCGGTGGCGGGCGCGCTCTTCCTCGCCGCCTTGGTGGCGAGCTGTTTGCGCGGCGCCTTTCCGCCGGTGGACTTGCGGGCCGTTTGCTTTGTGCGGGCCATGGCGGTAGCGTTGGCGGTAGCGGAGCGGCGTGCGTGGAGGTTAGGTGCGGCGCGGCGTCCGGTGCTGCCTTGACAACGGGCCCGCGCGCCTCCGTGCTGCGCTTATATGCCCTCGGTTGCGCGTGGTGGGGGGAGGGCGGGCCAGAGTCTATATAGGGGGGCGGCGGGCGCGCTGGGCGCAGACCGTAGCCGACTCGCCAGCCGCTGCAGCTGCTGTTTGTGCACGTTTTGCTTTGCCCGAGGAAGGAAGGATGACAGGCCGCGGCAAGGGAGGAAAGGGGCTCGGCAAGGGTGGCGCCAAGCGGCACCGCAAGGTGTTGCGCGACAACATCCAGGGCATCACGAAGCCCGCCATCCGCCGCCTGGCTCGCAGGGGCGGCGTGAAGCGCATCTCTGGTCTGATCTACGAGGAGACCCGCGGGGTGCTGAAGGTGTTCCTGGAGAACGTGATCCGCGACGCGGTGACGTACACTGAGCACGCCAAGCGCAAGACTGTGACGGCCATGGACGTGGTGTACGCCCTGAAGAGGCAGGGGCGCACCCTGTACGGTTTCGGCGGTTAGGCTGCGTCGCAGCGGGCGCTGGCCTTCCCGCGGCCGTGCTTGTGGGTGGGAGAGACTAGAAAACGGCCCTTTTCAGGGCCACCACACTGTTCGGAAGTTGAAAAGTGCGAAAGAGTCTGTGTTGTTGTTGTTGTTGTTGCTGCGTGTGTGTGCGCTGTGTTGTTCGTTTGTTTGTTTGTTTGTTTGTTTGTTTGTTTCTTTCTTTCTTTCCGTTTGAGCGACGTGATGTGGCTGGGAGGGGAGAAGGAAAGGAAACGTGTCATGTGGCTGGCTGTGTGTGGAGCTGCTTCGTTTGTGTTTGTTATTGTGTGTCTTTGTATCGATCGCGACGGAGATGGCGGGCTGTGTGTTGTTGTGCGAGAGAGGCGGTAATTATTTGCTTGCGTGGTTTGGCTCTGTGTGTTTGCGGCGGCGTTGGGGTTTCCGAGGCAAGGCGTGTGGGCATAGGCGGCCGGATCAGCTGTTTCGTTCGTGTCGACGGCCGTTGCGCGCGGGAGTGGAGGGCGGTGTGTCGACACGCCTCCCTTTAACAATGGTCATTATTGCTGCCGTTGTCGTTTGGAAGGCGACTCTGCGACCGTGCAAAATGTGTGTGTGTGTGTGTGTGTGTGTGTGTGTGTGTGTGTGTGTGCGGGCTGTGTGGACGACAAGATGGCGGACGTGCGCCGGCGGCGGCTGTGCTGTGAAAGTGCAAAGTTGAAACAAAACAAGGTGCGGCGAGGACGACTGAAATTTTGCTTTGGACGTAGGTTTGTGTGGTGGCCCTGAAAAGGGCCGATTGTTGTGGGCCGGGCCGAGCCGAGCCGGCAAAGCGCGTTGCGTGCAGGGGAGCACGCGGCGCTGCGATTGCCTGGCCTCCTTTAGGCCTTCTTCTCGGTCTTCTTTGGCAGCAGGACGGCCTGGATGTTGGGTAGGACACCACCCTGTGCGATGGTGACGCCCGACAGGAGCTTGTTGAGCTCCTCGTCGTTGCGGATGGCAAGCTGCAGGTGGCGCGGGATGATGCGCGTCTTCTTGTTGTCGCGGGCCGCGTTTCCGGCCAGCTCGAGCACCTCAGCCGCGAGGTACTCCATGACGGCGGCGAGGTAGACGGGCGCCCCGGCGCCGACGCGCTCTGCGTAGTTTCCCTTGCGCAGGAGGCGGTGGATTCTGCCGACCGGGAACTGGAGCCCAGCCCTGCTTGAGCGGGACTTTGACTTGCCCTTGACTTTGCCTCCCTTTCCGCGTCCGGACATGGCGATGGGCTAGCGACGGTGCACACGAGAAGGAAACGAAAACGACCGGTGCGAGCGGCAGCGAGTCGAGCAGCGGAGTGCGTGCCGGCGCAGCCGGGGTGGGGGTGCTTTATGGGCTCGGGTGCGGCGGCCGGTTGCGCGCGCGCCCCATTGGTCGGCGGCCGCAACAGGGCGAGCTGGTAAAGGTGCGGCGGCGGCTGGCGGCGGGTGCCACTGTGTGGGGAGACGCTGACTAGAGCGGAGCGCTTGCTACTGGTGTTGCTGCTGCCGCCGTACGTTGGTTCGAGATGCCGCCCAAGACTAGCGGGAAGGCCGCCAAGAAGGCTGGCAAGGCGCAGAAGAACATTTCGAAGGGCGACAAGAAGAAGAAGCGCAAGAGGAAGGAGAGCTATGCCATCTACATCTACAAGGTGCTGAAGCAGGTGCACCCTGACACGGGCATCTCGTCGAAGGCGATGAGCATCATGAACAGCTTCGTGAACGACATTTTCGAGCGCATTGCGGCCGAGGCTTCTCGCCTGGCGCACTACAACAAGCGCTCGACCATCACGTCCCGCGAGATCCAGACCGCTGTGCGGCTGTTGCTGCCTGGCGAGCTGGCCAAGCACGCCGTGAGCGAGGGCACGAAGGCGGTGACCAAGTACACGAGCTCCAAGTAAGGAGGTGGCTCTGGAACGGAAGGAAGGATGGAGAGAGAATGCTCCTCCGTTGCGAGAGCGGCAAAACGGCCCTTTTCAGGGCACCAACTTGCCTTTTGCGGGAAGGGCGGAATTGTTGTTGTTGTTTGTGTGGACGGCTGTGATGTATGTGTGCATTTTGATTGTGGGTGGGGGGGCGCGTCAAAGCGTGTTGCGCGGGGTACGGCCACGAGGTTGGTCCGCCGTGGCGTGGAATGGTGGCACGCCTCGTTGGCGTGGTTTTTGACCCATTTGGTGTTGTTGGTGTGTGTGTTACCTGTCTGCGAGGGGGGACAGTGCGATCGCCGACTTTTGTGTCACCGTAACGACGGCCGTTTGCGGGTTTGTTTTTTGCACATCATACATGGCGAGGGTGAAATGTGAAATGTTGTTTTTTTTTTTGTGGTTTTTGTTTGCCGCCCACTATTCCCTTTGCTGTACGCCGAGTTTGACAATGGTGCGACGTAACTGCAGCGTGGAGGTGTGTGAGTGACGTTGAAATGAACGTGCCATGAAGACGCATTGTTGTTGCATTGTACTGTACGTGTACGGCGACACGCACGATGATGTACCATTCGACTCTGATTTTTGATAGCCGTGTCTGACTGATTGCGTACGACGCACGCACACCGATGTCGTCATTCAAGATGCACGCGTGTCCAGTGCAGTACAGTAAGCGCGACGCTAGACGACGGCGGCGGCGGCGGCGGCCGTTTTTGGCGAATGTCTGTACACGTGTTTGTCTGTGTCCATCCGGTATGTATTTGTTTGTTTGAAAGTGTTTTGTGTGTCGGTGACGTGGTCCGATCCGTCGCCCCCCTGAGTAACTGTCGATCGGCGCGATAGACCGGCGTCACGCAACTGAACCGAAGTCGTGGGCACACCCGTCATACTGTTGTACACCGTCGCGCTGAGAACGGTAACGACAGGTTGACTTTGATCGGTCGAATGTCTGGGCAGAACGTGAGGAAGGAGGCAAGAGTGCAGGAGGAAAGGACAGAGGGGGGGGGGGCAAAAGAGAGAGGAAGGAAAAAGGGGAGAAACGCATTCGTAGAGCAACGGAACGTTCCCGTGTCGGAGGCGTATTGGAGCCGCACTGAAATGCGTTTAACGGCGGCGCGGCTGCAAGTGTCTGCCGTGGTGAACGTTACCTTTGACGGCTGCATTGGCCTTTGCTTTTTGCTTTTGCTTTCGCTTTCGCTTTCCCGGTTGTACGTAACGTTTGTTGGTATGGTTGGTTCTGAGGAAGAGTGTGTGACAGTGCCGTGCCGTCCATGTTCGTGTGCCCTCCCATTGTGTGTATGCTATTGTCTGTGTACTTGAATGATGTATGTAGGTGTTAGTGGACGTGTTTTACCAGTGGGGGGAAATGGATCGTCGATAGTTGGCGTCACTCTGTCACGGTCGAGATGACGCACCCTCCGTACAGAAAGGTGTCGGGAAAGTGTGTGTGTGTGTGTGTGTGTGTGTGTGTGTGTGTGTGTGTGTGTGTGTGTGTGTGTGCGTGCGTGCGTCCGTGAATTGGCAGTGTTTGGAGGTGGGCGTGCCCTGCATGTGGCCCGGAAGGCTGTTCGTTTGGCGGTAGTGTTGTGTGGACAGGGGAGGGGCATGCGTAACGCTGCTGGCATGGCATTTCGGGAGATGGGAGGGGGCAAACGAGGAAACGAGGAGCGGCGGCCAAAGACGGGACGGGGAGGGGCGCGGTGTGGGTGGCTTGCGCCTGTGCTCGGCGTTGTGGTTTGTGCAAAAGAGGAGGAGAAAAACAATGAGTTGCCAGGGAGGGGAGCGGTGTTGTGTTGTGGTTGTCGTGGTGTAGCCGCAGACGCGGCTGTCAGTGAACGTGGCGAGACGGACGGATGCGCGGAGGGGCGGGGGCGGCGCATTTCGCCGGTGCCGTGCCGTGCCGTGCCATGCCATGCCTGAAAGCCGCGTGGTCGCTGTGTTGTTGGTGGCGTGGGGGCGAGGAGAGTACCGTACGGGTGTGCTTGTGCGCCGGAAATGGCACACTGCGCCTGCCCGTCTTGGAGGCTGATGGCTGTGGTGTGGAAAATGGGGCGCGGTGATGTTGAAGCAGTTGAAGAACAGAAAAGAAACCAAGAAGAAAACGGAAGGCGTGATGCGGCGGTGGTGGTGAGAGCGGGAAAAACAAAACAAAACAAAAAAAAAGAAAGAAAAAAAAACAACAAGAAAAAAGAAGGAAAAAACAACAAGAAACAAAAAAAGAAAACAAAAAGTCTATCAATATTAAAATGTAAATGGAAATGGAAATGGAAATGGACCCAGGTATAACCTCCCTGCACAAATAGCAGAGAGTCCGATGATAATAAAAATGTGCCAGAATGTTAACGTCCCTACAAAACAAACCCAACGATAATATTAATGAAAGAATGAACCGTATGTAACATTGCAACAGACATAATGGAACCTGATAAATTGTATAAGGGCAGCAGCGTTGACCTTTGGCCCTGTATTCAGAATAAAAAGAGCCAAAGATCGTTACCCCAATGAAAAAGACACTGAAACACGTATGTAACATAGCAGCGATGGCGAGACAT
>NW_025728744.1:5000-10000 GCF_021461385.2 Schistocerca piceifrons
CCACACATGTCCTATACAACGGTGCACCCAACATCACAATAGTACCTCCTGTCACAGCGCACAAACAATGACATGAGTCAAAGACACAGGTCTGACACAAGCATAGAATTGGAGCGCCGCCTCTAATAAGCCAAAGGTGCATCCTGACGTGACAAATCTCATCATGTCACAAGCATTCACTTACTATAATCACTATCAACGAACCTGCCGCCCCGCCCCCCCCCCCCCCCCCACACCTTTCCTTACAACAACGTGTAACCTAACCTAACCCATGTTGTACCTTAACCTAACCCATGTTGTACCTTAACCTAACCCATGTTGTGCCTTAACCTAACCCATGTTGTGCCTTAACCTAACCCATGTTGTCCCCTAACCTAACCCAAGTTGTCCCCTAACCTAACCCATGTTGTCCCTTAACCTAACCCATGTTGTGCCTTAACCTAACCCATGTTGTGCCTTAACCTAACCCATGTTGTCCCCTAACCTAACCCATGTTGTCCCCTAACCTAACCCATGTTGTGCCTTAACCTAACCCATGTTGTCCCCTAACCTAACCCATGTTGTGCCTTAACCTAACCCATGTTGTCCCCTAACCTAACCCATGTTGTCCCCTAACCTAACCCATGTTGTCCCCTAACCTAACCCATGTTGTGCCTTAACCTAACCCATGTTGTGCCTTAACCTAACCCATGTTGTCCCCTAACCTAACCCAAGTTGTCCCCTAACCTAACCCATGTTGTCCCCTAACCTAACCCATGTTGTGCCTTAACCTAACCCATGTTGTGCCTTAACCTAACCCATGTTGTGCCTTAACCTAACCCATGTTGTCCCCTAACCTAACCCATGTTGTCCCCTAACCTAACCCATGTTGTGCCTTAACCTAACCCATGTTGTCCCCTAACCTAACCCATGTTGTGCCTTAACCTAACCCATGTTGTCCCCTAACCTAACCCATGTTGTCCCCTAACCTAACCCATGTTGTCCCCTAACCTAACCCATGTTGTGCCTTAACCTAACCCATGTTGTGCCTTAACCTAACCCATGTTGTCCCCTAACCTAACCCATGTTGTCCCCTAACCTAACCCATGTTGTCCCCTAACCTAACCCATGTTGTCCCCTAACCTAACCCATGTTGTCCCCTAACCTAACCCATGTTGTCCCCTAACCTAACCCATGTTGTCCCCTAACCTAACCCATGTTGTCCCCTAACCTAACCCATGTTGTCCCCTAACCTAACCCATGTTGTCCCCTAACCTAACCCATGTTGTGCCCTAACCTAACCCATGTTGTGCCCTAACCTAACCCATGTTGTGCCCTAACCTAACCCATGTTGTGCCTTAACCTAACCCATGTTGTCCCCTAACCTAACCCATGTTGTCCCCTAACCTAACCCATGTTGTCCCCTAACCTAACCCATGTTGTCCCCTAACCTAACCCATGTTGTCCCCTAACCTAACCCATGTTGTGCCTTAACCTAACCCATGTTGTCCCCTAACCTAACCCATGTTGTCCCCTAACCTAACCCATGTTGTCCCCTAACCTAACCCATGTTGTCCCCTAACCTAACCCATGTTGTCCCCTAACCTAACCCATGTTGTCCCCTAACCTAACCCATGTTGTCCCCTAACCTAACCCATGTTGTCCCCTAACCTAACCCATGTTGTGCCCTAACCTAACCCATGTTGTCCCCTAACCTAACCCATGTTGTGCCTTAACCTAACCCATGTTGTGCCTTAACCTAACCCATGTTGTCCCCTAACCTAACCCATGTTGTCCCCTAACCTAACCCATGTTGTGCCTTAACCTAACCCATGTTGTGCCGTAACCTAACCCATGTTGTGCCTTAACCTAACCCATGTTGTGCCTTAACCTAACCCATGTTGTGCCTTAACCTAACCCATGTTGTGCCTTAACCTAACCCATGTTGTGCCTTAACCTAACCCACGTTGTCCCCTAACGTAACCCACGTTGTCCCCTAACGTAACCCACGTTGTCCCCTAACGTAACCCACGTTGTCCCCTAACGTAACCCACGTTGTCCCCTAACGTAACCCACGTTGTCCCCTAACGTAACCCACGTTGTCCCCTAACGTAACCCACGTTGTCGCCTATCGTAACCCACGTTGTCGCCTAAACCTGCTCTGTAATTGTTATACGACTCGTTCAATTAGTGTAGTGTTGCCCACCCGCAACCCTCGCAATATAGTTCGCTACTCGCACTGCCCGCTCCCCTGTGTATCGCTTCATGTTAAACACCTTGCAAGTCTTGCTGACTTTCCACATGCTCCTGCTGTACACTGTAATGTGGATGGCAGCAGGGCGTACATGCCGCCCCCCCCCCCCCCCACCTCTCCCCACGTCCCCACCTTGCCCCCTGCCTTCGCAAGGTGGTTGGTGACAAGTTTGCATGTTCAATGCCCTTCGCATGCGACGTACGCAGGCTACGTTGTGGTGCGGCCTGTGTCAACTGTCCGCTGATGTCGTACGCGTGAACCACAATCTGTACTGCACATTCGTCCTTATGTACTGAATGATACATCGTGGCACATGTGTGACCGTACAACGACTGCGCCCAAAAACGGCGGACCATACAGTGCAAATATTGTGCACGCAGCTACGTGTCGTCTCCCTATGAGAGCTGGATTGCAGTGTGGTACGCCATAGAGACGTGTGGGAGGAACGGACGCCGTGGATGGCGATCAGCATGAGCTGTCTGTTGATGTATTCGGACCTAGTCGTCTCTCCTCACACACCGTGATGGCATGGTGCAGCGCGTTCCATATCTGCGACATGCTACAGAAGCCGGTTGACAGTCGTTCGAGCAATGGACATCGCATACGTACGGGGGCCACCTTCCACGTATTGTCTAGGCGTGCACATTTTGTTGCGTGTATGTGGGCAGACGTAGTGTGGCGTGACACCTGACACAGGCATGCAATAATGGTTGAAGTTGCAAATGGCGATGGACGCCTACGTTTTCTGGTGAAGTTACGCAAATGAAGAAATGGTAACCCGTTGTGGTGCGGTTGTTCTCGCTAGGGGTGAATCGGTGATGGCGACGATAGGTTGAGGTACTAACCGGTTGTTCCAGCGATACCCACCATGCCGACGAAACTGAACGGCATCTGGGTGTGAAGCGATACGCGGCGGTGGCTGGGTGGGACCGTCCCCGGCCGGTGAGGGGGCGCCTCCCGGCGTGCTGGCCGCGCGGTGCGTGGGCGCACGCGCTACAGCCGGCTGGTGGGGGCGGCCAGTGGCAGGCGCGCCGGCCGACGGACGCGGCAGGCGTCGCAGCTGCGCGCCGGCGCACCCTGCGCGCGGCGCCGTGCGGCCAAAGTAGGTCCTCGCGGGCCCGGTGCGAAGCGCGGTGGACATCTGCAGTGTGCTGGTCCGATTGAGGACTGTGTGCGTTGAGGATGCGCCGCCGCCCGGCGCTCGGCGCCGCGACGCCGTCTGCTGCTCGGTCGCCCCAGCGGTTCTCGCTGGTGGTTTGTATCGCAGCTGTGCGGATGTGTTGGCGTGTGCGCTGTGCTGGGAGAGTTCGCTTCGGCACCCAAGTGGGGCTTTTGTCCTTCTGTGGCGCTGGCGTTGGAGCTGCCGGTCACCGTAGGTGGCGCGTGTTGTCTCCCGCCGGCAATGCCACGACAGCACGCTCCCGGGCCTCTGTCGGCAGCGGCAAGCTCAGTTGGGAGCACGGGTGGTCGCACCGAAAGCGTCTACTCGCCTAACTCCGGGCGATTGCGCCTCTCTCGAACCCGACCAAGTACTTGGGACGGCGCTGCGCGCCGCCGGGACCTGAGAGGGTTTCGAGGTGTATTGTGCAGGGGAGCTCAGCCTCCTCCTGTTTGCAGAATGATTGAGCGGACGCTTGCGTGTTCGCGCGGGCCCCCGGGACACACTCCCGGGCGGCCGGCTGCTCAGCTCTAGTTGACGCAGCTCCCTGGTTGATCCTGCCAGTAGTCATATGCTTGTCTCAAAGATTAAGCCATGCATGTCTCAGTACAAGCCGCATTAAGGTGAAACCGCGAATGGCTCATTAAATCAGTTATGGTTCCTTAGATCGTACCCACGTTACTTGGATAACTGTGGTAATTCTAGAGCTAATACATGCAAACAGAGTCCCGACCAGAGATGGAAGGGACGCTTTTATTAGATCAAAACCAATCGGTCGGCTCGTCCGGTCCGTTTGCCTTGGTGACTCTGAATAACTTTGGGCTGATCGCACGGTCCTCGTACCGGCGACGCATCTTTCAAATGTCTGCCTTATCAACTGTCGATGGTAGGTTCTGCGCCTACCATGGTTGTAACGGGTAACGGGGAATCAGGGTTCGATTCCGGAGAGGGAGCCTGAGAAACGGCTACCACATCCAAGGAAGGCAGCAGGCGCGCAAATTACCCACTCCCGGCACGGGGAGGTAGTGACGAAAAATAACGATACGGGACTCATCCGAGGCCCCGTAATCGGAATGAGTACACTTTAAATCCTTTAACGAGTATCTATTGGAGGGCAAGTCTGGTGCCAGCAGCCGCGGTAATTCCAGCTCCAATAGCGTATATTAAAGTTGTTGCGGTTAAAAAGCTCGTAGTTGGATTTGTGTCCCACGCTGTTGGTTCACCGCCCGTCGGTGTTTAACTGGCATGTATCGTGGGACGTCCTGCCGGTGGGGCGAGCCGAAGGCGTGCGACCGCCCCGTGCGTGCTCGTGCGTCCCGAGGCGGACCCCGTTGAAATCCTACCAGGGTGCTCTTTATTGAGTGTCTCGGTGGGCCGGCACGTTTACTTTGAACAAATTAGAGTGCTTAAAGCAGGCAAGCCCGCCTGAATACTGTGTGCATGGAATAATGGAATAGGACCTCGGTTCTATTTTGTTGGTTTTCGGAACCCGAGGTAATGATTAATAGGGACAGGCGGGGGCATTCGTATTGCGACGTTAGAGGTGAAATTCTTGGATCGTCGCAAGACGAACAGAAGCGAAAGCATTTGCCAAGTATGTTTTCATTA
>NW_025728744.1:17500-22500 GCF_021461385.2 Schistocerca piceifrons
AGTACCTCCTGTCACAGCGCACAAACAATGACATGAGTCAAAGACACAGGTCTGACACAAGCATAGAATTGGAGCGCCGCCTCTAATAAGCCAAAGGTGCATCCTGACGTGACAAATCTCATCATGTCACAAGCATTCACTTACTATAATCACTATCAACGAACCTGCCGCCCCGCCCCCCCCCCCCCCCCACACCTTTCCTTACAACAACGTGTAACCTAACCTAACCCATGTTGTACCTTAACCTAACCCATGTTGTACCTTAACCTAACCCATGTTGTGCCTTAACCTAACCCATGTTGTGCCTTAACCTAACCCATGTTGTCCCCTAACCTAACCCAAGTTGTCCCCTAACCTAACCCATGTTGTCCCTTAACCTAACCCATGTTGTGCCTTAACCTAACCCATGTTGTGCCTTAACCTAACCCATGTTGTCCCCTAACCTAACCCATGTTGTCCCCTAACCTAACCCATGTTGTGCCTTAACCTAACCCATGTTGTCCCCTAACCTAACCCATGTTGTGCCTTAACCTAACCCATGTTGTCCCCTAACCTAACCCATGTTGTCCCCTAACCTAACCCATGTTGTCCCCTAACCTAACCCATGTTGTGCCTTAACCTAACCCATGTTGTGCCTTAACCTAACCCATGTTGTCCCCTAACCTAACCCAAGTTGTCCCCTAACCTAACCCATGTTGTCCCCTAACCTAACCCATGTTGTGCCTTAACCTAACCCATGTTGTGCCTTAACCTAACCCATGTTGTGCCTTAACCTAACCCATGTTGTCCCCTAACCTAACCCATGTTGTCCCCTAACCTAACCCATGTTGTGCCTTAACCTAACCCATGTTGTCCCCTAACCTAACCCATGTTGTGCCTTAACCTAACCCATGTTGTCCCCTAACCTAACCCATGTTGTCCCCTAACCTAACCCATGTTGTCCCCTAACCTAACCCATGTTGTGCCTTAACCTAACCCATGTTGTGCCTTAACCTAACCCATGTTGTCCCCTAACCTAACCCATGTTGTCCCCTAACCTAACCCATGTTGTCCCCTAACCTAACCCATGTTGTCCCCTAACCTAACCCATGTTGTCCCCTAACCTAACCCATGTTGTCCCCTAACCTAACCCATGTTGTCCCCTAACCTAACCCATGTTGTCCCCTAACCTAACCCATGTTGTCCCCTAACCTAACCCAT
Organism: Schistocerca piceifrons; assembly: GCF_021461385.2. NCBI lineage: Eukaryota > Metazoa > Arthropoda > Insecta > Orthoptera > Acrididae > Schistocerca > Schistocerca piceifrons. The sequence continues at coordinate 18,701 of NW_025728744.1, forward strand.
GTTGTCCCCTAACCTAACCCATGTTGTGCCCTAACCTAACCCATGTTGTGCCCTAACCTAACCCATGTTGTGCCCTAACCTAACCCATGTTGTGCCTTAACCTAACCCATGTTGTCCCCTAACCTAACCCATGTTGTCCCCTAACCTAACCCATGTTGTCCCCTAACCTAACCCATGTTGTCCCCTAACCTAACCCATGTTGTCCCCTAACCTAACCCATGTTGTGCCTTAACCTAACCCATGTTGTCCCCTAACCTAACCCATGTTGTCCCCTAACCTAACCCATGTTGTCCCCTAACCTAACCCATGTTGTCCCCTAACCTAACCCATGTTGTCCCCTAACCTAACCCATGTTGTCCCCTAACCTAACCCATGTTGTCCCCTAACCTAACCCATGTTGTCCCCTAACCTAACCCATGTTGTGCCCTAACCTAACCCATGTTGTCCCCTAACCTAACCCATGTTGTGCCTTAACCTAACCCATGTTGTGCCTTAACCTAACCCATGTTGTCCCTAACCTAACCCATGTTGTGCCTTAACCTAACCCATGTTGTGCCGTAACCTAACCCATGTTGTGCCTTAACCTAACCCATGTTGTGCCTTAACCTAACCCATGTTGTGCCTTAACCTAACCCATGTTGTGCCTTAACCTAACCCATGTTGTGCCTTAACCTAACCCACGTTGTCCCCTAACGTAACCCACGTTGTCCCCTAACGTAACCCACGTTGTCCCCTAACGTAACCCACGTTGTCCCCTAACGTAACCCACGTTGTCCCCTAACGTAACCCACGTTGTCCCCTAACGTAACCCACGTTGTCCCCTAACGTAACCCACGTTGTCGCCTATCGTAACCCACGTTGTCGCCTAAACCTGCTCTGTAATTGTTATACGACTCGTTCAATTAGTGTAGTGTTGCCCACCCGCAACCCTCGCAATATAGTTCGCTACTCGCACTGCCCGCTCCCCTGTGTATCGCTTCATGTTAAACACCTTGCAAGTCTTGCTGACTTTCCACATGCTCCTGCTGTACACTGTAATGTGGATGGCAGCAGGGCGTACATGCCGCCCCCCCCCCCCCCCCACCTCTCCCCACGTCCCCACCTTGCCCCCTGCCTTCGCAAGGTGGTTGGTGACAAGTTTGCATGTTCAATGCCCTTCGCATGCGACGTACGCAGGCTACGTTGTGGTGCGGCCTGTGTCAACTGTCCGCTGATGTCGTACGCGTGAACCACAATCTGTACTGCACATTCGTCCTTATGTACTGAATGATACATCGTGGCACATGTGTGACCGTACAACGACTGCGCCCAAAAACGGCGGACCATACAGTGCAAATATTGTGCACGCAGCTACGTGTCGTCTCCCTATGAGAGCTGGATTGCAGTGTGGTACGCCATAGAGACGTGTGGGAGGAACGGACGCCGTGGATGGCGATCAGCATGAGCTGTCTGTTGATGTATTCGGACCTAGTCGTCTCCTCACACACCGTGATGGCATGGTGCAGCGCGTTCCATATCTGCGACATGCTACAGAAGCCGGTTGACAGTCGTTCGAGCAATGGACATCGCATACGTACGGGGGCCACCTTCCACGTATTGTCTAGGCGTGCACATTTTGTTGCGTGTATGTGGGCAGACGTAGTGTGGCGTGACACCTGACACAGGCATGCAATAATGGTTGAAGTTGCAAATGGCGATGGACGCCTACGTTTTCTGGTGAAGTTACGCAAATGAAGAAATGGTAACCCGTTGTGGTGCGGTTGTTCTCGCTAGGGGTGAATCGGTGATGGCGACGATAGGTTGAGGTACTAACCGGTTGTTCCAGCGATACCCACCATGCCGACGAAACTGAACGGCATCTGGGTGTGAAGCGATACGCGGCGGTGGCTGGGTGGGACCGTCCCCGGCCGGTGAGGGGGCGCCTCCCGGCGTGCTGGCCGCGCGGTGCGTGGGCGCACGCGCTACAGCCGGCTGGTGGGGGCGGCCAGTGGCAGGCGCGCCGGCCGACGGACGCGGCAGGCGTCGCAGCTGCGCGCCGGCGCACCCTGCGCGCGGCGCCGTGCGGCCAAAGTAGGTCCTCGCGGGCCCGGTGCGAAGCGCGGTGGACATCTGCAGTGTGCTGGTCCGATTGAGGACTGTGTGCGTTGAGGATGCGCCGCCGCCCGGCGCTCGGCGCCGCGACGCCGTCTGCTGCTCGGTCGCCCCAGCGGTTCTCGCTGGTGGTTTGTATCGCAGCTGTGCGGATGTGTTGGCGTGTGCGCTGTGCTGGGAGAGTTCGCTTCGGCACCCAAGTGGGGCTTTTGTCCTTCTGTGGCGCTGGCGTTGGAGCTGCCGGTCACCGTAGGTGGCGCGTGTTGTCTCCCGCCGGCAATGCCACGACAGCACGCTCCCGGGCCTCTGTCGGCAGCGGCAAGCTCAGTTGGGAGCACGGGTGGTCGCACCGAAAGCGTCTACTCGCCTAACTCCGGGCGATTGCGCCTCTCTCGAACCCGACCAAGTACTTGGGACGGCGCTGCGCGCCGCCGGGACCTGAGAGGGTTTCGAGGTGTATTGTGCAGGGGAGCTCAGCCTCCTCCTGTTTGCAGAATGATTGAGCGGACGCTTGCGTGTTCGCGCGGGCCCCCGGGGACACACTCCGGGCGGCCGGCTGCTCAGCTCTAGTTGACGCAGCTCCCTGGTTGATCCTGCCAGTAGTCATATGCTTGTCTCAAAGATTAAGCCATGCATGTCTCAGTACAAGCCGCATTAAGGTGAAACCGCGAATGGCTCATTAAATCAGTTATGGTTCCTTAGATCGTACCCACGTTACTTGGATAACTGTGGTAATTCTAGAGCTAATACATGCAAACAGAGTCCCGACCAGAGATGGAAGGGGACGCTTTTATTAGATCAAAACCAATCGGTCGGCTCGTCCGGTCCGTTTGCCCTTGGTGACTCTGAATAACTTTGGGCTGATCGCACGGTCCTCGTACCGGCGGACGCATCTTTCAAATGTCTGCCTTATCAACTGTCGATGGTAGGTTCTGCGCCTACCATGGTTGTAACGGGTAACGGGGAATCAGGGTTCGATTCCGGAGAGGGAGCCTGAGAAACGGCTACCACATCCAAGGAAGGCAGCAGGCGCGCAAATTACCCACTCCCGGCACGGGGAGGTAGTGACGAAAAATAACGATACGGGACTCATCCGAGCGCCGTAATCGGAATGAGTACACTTTAAATCCTTTAACGAGTATCTATTGGAGGGCAAGTCTGGTGCCAGCAGCCGCGGGTAATTCCAGCTCCAATAGCGTATATTAAAGTTGTTGCGGTTAAAAAGCTCGTAGTTGGATTTGTGTCCCACGCTGTTGGTTCACCGCCCGTCGGTGTTTAACTGGCATGTATCGTGGGACGTCCTGCCGGTGGGGCGAGCCGAAGGCGTGCGACCGCCCCGTGCGTGCTCGTGCGTCCCGAGGCGGACCCCGTTGAAATCCTACCAGGGTGCTCTTTATTGAGTGTCTCGGTGGGCCGGCACGTTTACTTTGAACAAATTAGAGTGCTTAAAGCAGGCAAGCCCGCCTGAATACTGTGTGCATGGAATAATGGAATAGGACCTCGGTTCTATTTTGTTGGTTTTCGGAACCCGAGGTAATGATTAATAGGGACAGGCGGGGGCATTCGTATTGCGACGTTAGAGGTGAAATTCTTGGATCGTCGCAAGACGAACAGAAGCGAAAGCATTTGCCAAGCATGTTTTCATTAATCAAGAACGAAAGTTAGAGGTTCGAAGGCGATCAGATACCGCCCTAGTTCTAACCATAAAC
>NW_025728744.1:30000-35000 GCF_021461385.2 Schistocerca piceifrons
GTCACAGCGCACAAACAATGACATGAGTCAAAGACACAGGTCTGACACAAGCATAGAATTGGAGCGCCGCCTCTAATAAGCCAAAGGTGCATCCTGACGTGACAAATCTCATCATGTCACAAGCATTCACTTACTATAATCACTATCAACGAACCTGCCGCCCCGCCCCCCCCCCCCCCCCCCACACCTTTCCTTACAACAACGTGTAACCTAACCTAACCCATGTTGTACCTTAACCTAACCCATGTTGTACCTTAACCTAACCCATGTTGTGCCTTAACCTAACCCATGTTGTGCCTTAACCTAACCCATGTTGTCCCCTAACCTAACCCAAGTTGTCCCCTAACCTAACCCATGTTGTCCCTTAACCTAACCCATGTTGTGCCTTAACCTAACCCATGTTGTGCCTTAACCTAACCCATGTTGTCCCCTAACCTAACCCATGTTGTCCCCTAACCTAACCCATGTTGTGCCTTAACCTAACCCATGTTGTCCCCTAACCTAACCCATGTTGTGCCTTAACCTAACCCATGTTGTCCCCTAACCTAACCCATGTTGTCCCCTAACCTAACCCATGTTGTCCCCTAACCTAACCCATGTTGTGCCTTAACCTAACCCATGTTGTGCCTTAACCTAACCCATGTTGTCCCCTAACCTAACCCAAGTTGTCCCCTAACCTAACCCATGTTGTCCCCTAACCTAACCCATGTTGTGCCTTAACCTAACCCATGTTGTGCCTTAACCTAACCCATGTTGTGCCTTAACCTAACCCATGTTGTCCCCTAACCTAACCCATGTTGTCCCCTAACCTAACCCATGTTGTGCCTTAACCTAACCCATGTTGTCCCCTAACCTAACCCATGTTGTGCCTTAACCTAACCCATGTTGTCCCCTAACCTAACCCATGTTGTCCCCTAACCTAACCCATGTTGTGCCTTAACCTAACCCATGTTGTGCCTTAACCTAACCCATGTTGTCCCCTAACCTAACCCATGTTGTCCCCTAACCTAACCCATGTTGTCCCCTAACCTAACCCATGTTGTCCCCTAACCTAACCCATGTTGTCCCCTAACCTAACCCATGTTGTCCCCTAACCTAACCCATGTTGTCCCCTAACCTAACCCATGTTGTCCCCTAACCTAACCCATGTTGTCCCCTAACCTAACCCATGTTGTCCCCTAACCTAACCCATGTTGTGCCCTAACCTAACCCATGTTGTGCCCTAACCTAACCCATGTTGTGCCCTAACCTAACCCATGTTGTGCCTTAACCTAACCCATGTTGTCCCCTAACCTAACCCATGTTGTCCCCTAACCTAACCCATGTTGTCCCCTAACCTAACCCATGTTGTCCCCTAACCTAACCCATGTTGTCCCCTAACCTAACCCATGTTGTGCCTTAACCTAACCCATGTTGTCCCCTAACCTAACCCATGTTGTCCCCTAACCTAACCCATGTTGTCCCCTAACCTAACCCATGTTGTCCCCTAACCTAACCCATGTTGTCCCCCTAACCTAACCCATGTTGTCCCCTAACCTAACCCATGTTGTCCCCTAACCTAACCCATGTTGTCCCCTAACCTAACCCATGTTGTGCCCTAACCTAACCCATGTTGTCCCCTAACCTAACCCATGTTGTGCCTTAACCTAACCCATGTTGTGCCTTAACCTAACCCATGTTGTCCCCTAACCTAACCCATGTTGTCCCCTAACCTAACCCATGTTGTGCCTTAACCTAACCCATGTTGTGCCGTAACCTAACCCATGTTGTGCCTTAACCTAACCCATGTTGTGCCTTAACCTAACCCATGTTGTGCCTTAACCTAACCCATGTTGTGCCTTAACCTAACCCATGTTGTGCCTTAACCTAACCCACGTTGTCCCCTAACGTAACCCACGTTGTCCCCTAACGTAACCCACGTTGTCCCCTAACGTAACCCACGTTGTCCCCTAACGTAACCCACGTTGTCCCCTAACGTAACCCACGTTGTCCCCTAACGTAACCCACGTTGTCCCCTAACGTAACCCACGTTGTCGCCTATCGTAACCCACGTTGTCGCCTAAACCTGCTCTGTAATTGTTATACGACTCGTTCAATTAGTGTAGTGTTGCCCACCCGCAACCCTCGCAATATAGTTCGCTACTCGCACTGCCCGCTCCCCTGTGTATCGCTTCATGTTAAACACCTTGCAAGTCTTGCTGACTTTCCACATGCTCCTGCTGTACACTGTAATGTGGATGGCAGCAGGGCGTACATGCCGCCCCCCCCCCCCCCCCACCTCTCCCCACGTCCCCACCTTGCCCCCTGCCTTCGCAAGGTGGTTGGTGACAAGTTTGCATGTTCAATGCCCTTCGCATGCGACGTACGCAGGCTACGTTGTGGTGCGGCCTGTGTCAACTGTCCGCTGATGTCGTACGCGTGAACCACAATCTGTACTGCACATTCGTCCTTATGTACTGAATGATACATCGTGGCACATGTGTGACCGTACAACGACTGCGCCCAAAAACGGCGGACCATACAGTGCAAATATTGTGCACGCAGCTACGTGTCGTCTCCCTATGAGAGCTGGATTGCAGTGTGGTACGCCATAGAGACGTGTGGGAGGAACGGACGCCGTGGATGGCGATCAGCATGAGCTGTCTGTTGATGTATTCGGACCTAGTCGTCTCTCCTCACACACCGTGATGGCATGGTGCAGCGCGTTCCATATCTGCGACATGCTACAGAAGCCGGTTGACAGTCGTTCGAGCAATGGACATCGCATACGTACGGGGGCCACCTTCCACGTATTGTCTAGGCGTGCACATTTTGTTGCGTGTATGTGGGCAGACGTAGTGTGGCGTGACACCTGACACAGGCATGCAATAATGGTTGAAGTTGCAAATGGCGATGGACGCCTACGTTTTCTGGTGAAGTTACGCAAATGAAGAAATGGTAACCCGTTGTGGTGCGGTTGTTCTCGCTAGGGGTGAATCGGTGATGGCGACGATAGGTTGAGGTACTAACCGGTTGTTCCAGCGATACCCACCATGCCGACGAAACTGAACGGCATCTGGGTGTGAAGCGATACGCGGCGGTGGCTGGGTGGGACCGTCCCCGGCCGGTGAGGGGGCGCCTCCCGGCGTGCTGGCCGCGCGGTGCGTGGGCGCACGCGCTACAGCCGGCTGGTGGGGGCGGCCAGTGGCAGGCGCGCCGGCCGACGGACGCGGCAGGCGTCGCAGCTGCGCGCCGGCGCACCCTGCGCGCGGCGCCGTGCGGCCAAAGTAGGTCCTCGCGGGCCCGGTGCGAAGCGCGGTGGACATCTGCAGTGTGCTGGTCCGATTGAGGACTGTGTGCGTTGAGGATGCGCCGCCGCCCGGCGCTCGGCGCCGCGACGCCGTCTGCTGCTCGGTCGCCCCAGCGGTTCTCGCTGGTGGTTTGTATCGCAGCTGTGCGGATGTGTTGGCGTGTGCGCTGTGCTGGGAGAGTTCGCTTCGGCACCCAAGTGGGGCTTTTGTCCTTCTGTGGCGCTGGCGTTGGAGCTGCCGGTCACCGTAGGTGGCGCGTGTTGTCTCCCGCCGGCAATGCCACGACAGCACGCTCCCGGGCCTCTGTCGGCAGCGGCAAGCTCAGTTGGGAGCACGGGTGGTCGCACCGAAAGCGTCTACTCGCCTAACTCCGGGCGATTGCGCCTCTCTCGAACCCGACCAAGTACTTGGGACGGCGCTGCGCGCCGCCGGGACCTGAGAGGGTTTCGAGGTGTATTGTGCAGGGGAGCTCAGCCTCCTCCTGTTTGCAGAATGATTGAGCGGACGCTTGCGTGTTCGCGCGGGCCCCCGGGACACACTCCCGGGCGGCCGGCTGCTCAGCTCTAGTTGACGCAGCTCCCTGGTTGATCCTGCCAGTAGTCATATGCTTGTCTCAAAGATTAAGCCATGCATGTCTCAGTACAAGCCGCATTAAGGTGAAACCGCGAATGGCTCATTAAATCAGTTATGGTTCCTTAGATCGTACCCACGTTACTTGGATAACTGTGGTAATTCTAGAGCTAATACATGCAAACAGAGTCCCGACCAGAGATGGAAGGGACGCTTTTATTAGATCAAAACCAATCGGTCGGCTCGTCCGGTCCGTTTGCCTTGGTGACTCTGAATAACTTTGGGCTGATCGCACGGTCCTCGTACCGGCGACGCATCTTTCAAATGTCTGCCTTATCAACTGTCGATGGTAGGTTCTGCGCCTACCATGGTTGTAACGGGTAACGGGGAATCAGGGTTCGATTCCGGAGAGGGAGCCTGAGAAACGGCTACCACATCCAAGGAAGGCAGCAGGCGCGCAAATTACCCACTCCCGGCACGGGGAGGTAGTGACGAAAAATAACGATACGGGACTCATCCGAGGCCCCGTAATCGGAATGAGTACACTTTAAATCCTTTAACGAGTATCTATTGGAGGGCAAGTCTGGTGCCAGCAGCCGCGGTAATTCCAGCTCCAATAGCGTATATTAAAGTTGTTGCGGTTAAAAAGCTCGTAGTTGGATTTGTGTCCCACGCTGTTGGTTCACCGCCCGTCGGTGTTTAACTGGCATGTATCGTGGGACGTCCTGCCGGTGGGGCGAGCCGAAGGCGTGCGACCGCCCCGTGCGTGCTCGTGCGTCCCGAGGCGGACCCCGTTGAAATCCTACCAGGGTGCTCTTTATTGAGTGTCTCGGTGGGCCGGCACGTTTACTTTGAACAAATTAGAGTGCTTAAAGCAGGCAAGCCCGCCTGAATACTGTGTGCATGGAATAATGGAATAGGACCTCGGTTCTATTTTGTTGGTTTTCGGAACCCGAGGTAATGATTAATAGGGACAGGCGGGGGCATTCGTATTGCGACGTTAGAGGTGAAATTCTTGGATCGTCGCAAGACGAACAGAAGCGAAAGCATTTGCCAAGTATGTTTTCATTAATCAAGAACGAAAGTTAGAGGTTCGAAGGCGATCAGATACCGCCCTAGTTCTAACCATAAACGATGCCA
>NW_025728744.1:42500-47500 GCF_021461385.2 Schistocerca piceifrons
GAGCGCCGCCTCTAATAAGCCAAAGGTGCATCCTGACGTGACAAATCTCATCATGTCACAAGCATTCACTTACTATAATCACTATCAACGAACCTGCCGCCCCGCCCCCCCCCCCCCCCCCACACCTTTCCTTACAACAACGTGTAACCTAACCTAACCCATGTTGTACCTTAACCTAACCCATGTTGTACCTTAACCTAACCCATGTTGTGCCTTAACCTAACCCATGTTGTGCCTTAACCTAACCCATGTTGTCCCCTAACCTAACCCAAGTTGTCCCCTAACCTAACCCATGTTGTCCCTTAACCAACCCATGTTGTGCCTTAACCTAACCCATGTTGTGCCTTAACCTAACCCATGTTGTCCCCTAACCTAACCCATGTTGTCCCCTAACCTAACCCATGTTGTGCCTTAACCTAACCCATGTTGTCCCCTAACCTAACCCATGTTGTGCCTTAACCTAACCCATGTTGTCCCCTAACCTAACCCATGTTGTCCCCTAACCTAACCCATGTTGTCCCCTAACCTAACCCATGTTGTGCCTTAACCTAACCCATGTTGTGCCTTAACCTAACCCATGTTGTCCCCTAACCTAACCCAAGTTGTCCCCTAACCTAACCCATGTTGTCCCCTAACCTAACCCATGTTGTGCCTTAACCTAACCCATGTTGTGCCTTAACCTAACCCATGTTGTGCCTTAACCTAACCCATGTTGTCCCCTAACCTAACCCATGTTGTCCCCTAACCTAACCCATGTTGTGCCTTAACCTAACCCATGTTGTCCCCTAACCTAACCCATGTTGTGCCTTAACCTAACCCATGTTGTCCCCTAACCTAACCCATGTTGTCCCCTAACCTAACCCATGTTGTCCCCTAACCTAACCCATGTTGTGCCTTAACCTAACCCATGTTGTGCCTTAACCTAACCCATGTTGTCCCCTAACCTAACCCATGTTGTCCCCTAACCTAACCCATGTTGTCCCCTAACCTAACCCATGTTGTCCCCTAACCTAACCCATGTTGTCCCCTAACCTAACCCATGTTGTCCCCTAACCTAACCCATGTTGTCCCCTAACCTAACCCATGTTGTCCCCTAACCTAACCCATGTTGTCCCCTAACCTAACCCATGTTGTCCCCTAACCTAACCCATGTTGTGCCCTAACCTAACCCATGTTGTGCCCTAACCTAACCCATGTTGTGCCCTAACCTAACCCATGTTGTGCCTTAACCTAACCCATGTTGTCCCCTAACCTAACCCATGTTGTCCCCTAACCTAACCCATGTTGTCCCCTAACCTAACCCATGTTGTCCCCTAACCTAACCCATGTTGTCCCCTAACCTAACCCATGTTGTGCCTTAACCTAACCCATGTTGTCCCCTAACCTAACCCATGTTGTCCCCTAACCTAACCCATGTTGTCCCCTAACCTAACCCATGTTGTCCCCTAACCTAACCCATGTTGTCCCCTAACCTAACCCATGTTGTCCCCTAACCTAACCCATGTTGTCCCCTAACCTAACCCATGTTGTCCCCTAACCTAACCCATGTTGTGCCCTAACCTAACCCATGTTGTCCCCTAACCTAACCCATGTTGTGCCTTAACCTAACCCATGTTGTGCCTTAACCTAACCCATGTTGTCCCCTAACCTAACCCATGTTGTCCCCTAACCTAACCCATGTTGTGCCTTAACCTAACCCATGTTGTGCCGTAACCTAACCCATGTTGTGCCTTAACCTAACCCATGTTGTGCCTTAACCTAACCCATGTTGTGCCTTAACCTAACCCATGTTGTGCCTTAACCTAACCCATGTTGTGCCTTAACCTAACCCACGTTGTCCCCTAACGTAACCCACGTTGTCCCCTAACGTAACCCACGTTGTCCCCTAACGTAACCCACGTTGTCCCCTAACGTAACCCACGTTGTCCCCTAACGTAACCCACGTTGTCCCCTAACGTAACCCACGTTGTCCCCTAACGTAACCCACGTTGTCGCCTATCGTAACCCACGTTGTCGCCTAAACCTGCTCTGTAATTGTTATACGACTCGTTCAATTAGTGTAGTGTTGCCCACCCGCAACCCTCGCAATATAGTTCGCTACTCGCACTGCCCGCTCCCCTGTGTATCGCTTCATGTTAAACACCTTGCAAGTCTTGCTGACTTTCCACATGCTCCTGCTGTACACTGTAATGTGGATGGCAGCAGGGCGTACATGCCGCCCCCCCCCCCCCCCCACCTCTCCCCACGTCCCCACCTTGCCCCCTGCCTTCGCAAGGTGGTTGGTGACAAGTTTGCATGTTCAATGCCCTTCGCATGCGACGTACGCAGGCTACGTTGTGGTGCGGCCTGTGTCAACTGTCCGCTGATGTCGTACGCGTGAACCACAATCTGTACTGCACATTCGTCCTTATGTACTGAATGATACATCGTGGCACATGTGTGACCGTACAACGACTGCGCCCAAAAACGGCGGACCATACAGTGCAAATATTGTGCACGCAGCTACGTGTCGTCTCCCTATGAGAGCTGGATTGCAGTGTGGTACGCCATAGAGACGTGTGGGAGGAACGGACGCCGTGGATGGCGATCAGCATGAGCTGTCTGTTGATGTATTCGGACCTAGTCGTCTCTCCTCACACACCGTGATGGCATGGTGCAGCGCGTTCCATATCTGCGACATGCTACAGAAGCCGGTTGACAGTCGTTCGAGCAATGGACATCGCATACGTACGGGGGCCACCTTCCACGTATTGTCTAGGCGTGCACATTTTGTTGCGTGTATGTGGGCAGACGTAGTGTGGCGTGACACCTGACACAGGCATGCAATAATGGTTGAAGTTGCAAATGGCGATGGACGCCTACGTTTTCTGGTGAAGTTACGCAAATGAAGAAATGGTAACCCGTTGTGGTGCGGTTGTTCTCGCTAGGGGTGAATCGGTGATGGCGACGATAGGTTGAGGTACTAACCGGTTGTTCCAGCGATACCCACCATGCCGACGAAACTGAACGGCATCTGGGTGTGAAGCGATACGCGGCGGTGGCTGGGTGGGACCGTCCCCGGCCGGTGAGGGGGCGCCTCCCGGCGTGCTGGCCGCGCGGTGCGTGGGCGCACGCGCTACAGCCGGCTGGTGGGGGCGGCCAGTGGCAGGCGCGCCGGCCGACGGACGCGGCAGGCGTCGCAGCTGCGCGCCGGCGCACCCTGCGCGCGGCGCCGTGCGGCCAAAGTAGGTCCTCGCGGGCCCGGTGCGAAGCGCGGTGGACATCTGCAGTGTGCTGGTCCGATTGAGGACTGTGTGCGTTGAGGATGCGCCGCCGCCCGGCGCTCGGCGCCGCGACGCCGTCTGCTGCTCGGTCGCCCCAGCGGTTCTCGCTGGTGGTTTGTATCGCAGCTGTGCGGATGTGTTGGCGTGTGCGCTGTGCTGGGAGAGTTCGCTTCGGCACCCAAGTGGGGCTTTTGTCCTTCTGTGGCGCTGGCGTTGGAGCTGCCGGTCACCGTAGGTGGCGCGTGTTGTCTCCCGCCGGCAATGCCACGACAGCACGCTCCCGGGCCTCTGTCGGCAGCGGCAAGCTCAGTTGGGAGCACGGGTGGTCGCACCGAAAGCGTCTACTCGCCTAACTCCGGGCGATTGCGCCTCTCTCGAACCCGACCAAGTACTTGGGACGGCGCTGCGCGCCGCCGGGACCTGAGAGGGTTTCGAGGTGTATTGTGCAGGGGAGCTCAGCCTCCTCCTGTTTGCAGAATGATTGAGCGGACGCTTGCGTGTTCGCGCGGGCCCCCGGGACACACTCCCGGGCGGCCGGCTGCTCAGCTCTAGTTGACGCAGCTCCCTGGTTGATCCTGCCAGTAGTCATATGCTTGTCTCAAAGATTAAGCCATGCATGTCTCAGTACAAGCCGCATTAAGGTGAAACCGCGAATGGCTCATTAAATCAGTTATGGTTCCTTAGATCGTACCCACGTTACTTGGATAACTGTGGTAATTCTAGAGCTAATACATGCAAACAGAGTCCCGACCAGAGATGGAAGGGACGCTTTTATTAGATCAAAACCAATCGGTCGGCTCGTCCGGTCCGTTTGCCTTGGTGACTCTGAATAACTTTGGGCTGATCGCACGGTCCTCGTACCGGCGACGCATCTTTCAAATGTCTGCCTTATCAACTGTCGATGGTAGGTTCTGCGCCTACCATGGTTGTAACGGGTAACGGGGAATCAGGGTTCGATTCCGGAGAGGGAGCCTGAGAAACGGCTACCACATCCAAGGAAGGCAGCAGGCGCGCAAATTACCCACTCCCGGCACGGGGAGGTAGTGACGAAAAATAACGATACGGGACTCATCCGAGGCCCCGTAATCGGAATGAGTACACTTTAAATCCTTTAACGAGTATCTATTGGAGGGCAAGTCTGGTGCCAGCAGCCGCGGTAATTCCAGCTCCAATAGCGTATATTAAAGTTGTTGCGGTTAAAAAGCTCGTAGTTGGATTTGTGTCCCACGCTGTTGGTTCACCGCCCGTCGGTGTTTAACTGGCATGTATCGTGGGACGTCCTGCCGGTGGGGCGAGCCGAAGGCGTGCGACCGCCCCGTGCGTGCTCGTGCGTCCCGAGGCGGACCCCGTTGAAATCCTACCAGGGTGCTCTTTATTGAGTGTCTCGGTGGGCCGGCACGTTTACTTTGAACAAATTAGAGTGCTTAAAGCAGGCAAGCCCGCCTGAATACTGTGTGCATGGAATAATGGAATAGGACCTCGGTTCTATTTTGTTGGTTTTCGGAACCCGAGGTAATGATTAATAGGGACAGGCGGGGGCATTCGTATTGCGACGTTAGAGGTGAAATTCTTGGATCGTCGCAAGACGAACAGAAGCGAAAGCATTTGCCAAGTATGTTTTCATTAATCAAGAACGAAAGTTAGAGGTTCGAAGGCGATCAGATACCGCCCTAGTTCTAACCATAAACGATGCCAGCCAGCGATCCGCCGCAGTTCCTCCGATGACTCGGCGGGCAG